>NC_047671.1:5195000-5415000 GCF_011762505.2 Arvicanthis niloticus
CTGCCTCCAGTCTAAAACATAGTCCCTAAATAACCCGTGTGTCTTTTGAGACACAGAGCATGGGTGAGCATTGCTGCTGGTCAAAGAATGTTGGGAGCTGATGTTGAGGCCCACACTCGGCCTCAATGCTTTGCCTCAACACTTTTGGGGCTAAGTGCTCTGGTCAAGAGAGAGTGTGGCTCTTGGGGCAGGAGACTCGAAGAATGGAGACAAGACAGAGTGTGATTCAGTCTCTTCTATTTTCTCAAGTCTCCCCTCAAGTCTCTCTTATTGAAGGGAATTCTGAGGTATTTATATACACAAGCAGGAGAACACAGGTGAAAACATTTTACCACGTGCACCATACAGCTGAGGTCACTAAACAGCAAAACAAGCTATGTGGGATAAACAAGATATTTATCAGAGTGTGCTTCAGCTGTTATAGGCTTTTGACAACCAAGTCTTTCATCAGGGTATATGGTTCCAGATGGCTGCAAAGTTGATCTAGCCGCTTTCTACTAAAGTCGGCTCCCAACAAAAGAAGAGCTGAGGAATATCAACAACCGGGTCTGTGGCTGGAGAGATGGCTAAGGGGCTGAGTGCTTGCTGCTCTTGCAAAGGACTGGTGTTCAGTTCCCAGCACCCTGTCAGGCAGTTCATGACTGCCAGTAACTCCAGCTCCAGAGGCTCAAACACCCTCATTTGGCCTTCTCAGGTGTGTTTATGTGCGCACACACACACACACACACACACACTCACTCATGCATTCACACACCAAGAATTAAATCTTAAAAGAAAAAGAACCCGGTCTAGAGTTGAAGACACATTTCTATTGGTGGAGAGCTTGCTTTGCATGCAAAAGCCCTGGCTTCCACCTCAAAGACACATAAGCTGGTCTTGGTGGCAGAGTCTATAATCCCAGCACTTGAGAGACAAAGGCAGAAGGGCCAATGCGTGCATACTCAACTGCATAACAAGTTTATACCATGCCAGGCAGCCTGAGAGAGGACATCGTCAACCAGATGCAGAAATGATCTGAATATGTGCTGACATATTGGTGTCCTTTAAATCCTCCTGTTCTGCACTCCCGTTTGCCTCAGAACCTGCTCTGCCTCTCTCTGCCTCATCGCAGCACTTGGGGATGAATCGAGAAAGACTGTCCCATCAACTGCGGTCCTTCTCATTCCTTTGCTACAGAGGGTTCTAGAAGGTTTCTTATGCATCAAAAAAAAAAAAAAAAAAAAATGTGAAAAGACGTAGAAGGTGACAAGCCTCCTCCAGTCAGTGGGAAGGGAGAGGGCGGACAAGGCGACAAGGTGGCTGTGTAGTGACACCCAGTTTCCTTTGGGGGTGAAGAGAAAGTTCAGGCAGTGGTGACGGTCCCACAGCACTGAGTTATATACCTTAAAATAATTTGATGGGCAAATTTTATGCTGTGTATATTTTACTGCAGTAAAAACTGCTAATTAGTAAGCCGGCTGCCAGCACCTCCTGTCACTTAGAAGAGGGGCAAGTCTTCTTGCCAAGGGCCTGCCCTGCACTGCCTGTGGACATTCTTCACTGGACAAAGCGGCACACAAGTTTCAGCGAAGGCTGTCCCACTAGTGTTGTTACTGCAACTACGATACTATTGTTACTATCTCTGTTCATGTTGCTTCTGCACCATCCTCCTTACTGCTGTTGTTACTGTTACAATCACTATTAGTATCACCATGGCTACCACCTGGAGAGTACTGTTATTCTCACTATTACAATAATGGCCAGTGTCACTATGTTACTGTTACAGTCACTATTAATATCACCGTCACCACCACCTGAAGCATACTGTTATTCTCACTATTACAATAATGGCCACTGTCGCTACCACTGATATCTCTGTCACTATTATTACTTCTGCTATGATGAACACTATGACCTAAAGCAACCTGACACGGAAGAGTTTATTTCAGCTTACAACCATTTGTAGTCCATCATGAAGAGAAGTCAGGGCAGGAGCTGAAGCAGAGGCCATGGAAGGACACTGCTTGCCCCCATGGTTTGCCCAGCCTGCTTTCTTGTAACACCCAGGACAACCTGAGGAAGGGTGCATCCCCCACAGTGGGATGGGCCCTCCCACACCAATCCTCAATCAAGAGAAGGCTTCACAGACATGCCCACAGGCCAGTCTGACAGAGACAGTTCCTCAGTGGAGTTTCCCAGATAACACTAGCTTGTGTCAAGTTGACAATAATAATAATAGGCAGTCAGGACATTACTCTAACTATTGCTGTAAATATCACCGTTACCATTGCATTGCTTTTGCTATTACTATTTTTATTAGTATGGTCACTAATTTTATTATTACTATCATTATTATTGCCATCACTATTATTATTACTGTGAACTTCTATGTTTATGTAGCCCAAGTGGCAGATTAGATACAAAGCTTAATACTGCACCGTAAAGCTTATCTGCAGACTCTAGAAGCGTGGGTGCCAAGCGTTGGATTTGCTGAATAGTTATGAAAAGGTAGAGATGGATATTATATTAAATTGCATTATATTATATTAA
This sequence comes from Arvicanthis niloticus, assembly GCF_011762505.2. Taxonomy (NCBI): domain Eukaryota; kingdom Metazoa; phylum Chordata; class Mammalia; order Rodentia; family Muridae; genus Arvicanthis; species Arvicanthis niloticus. The sequence goes on from NC_047671.1 coordinate 5,197,530, forward strand.
TTATATATCACATGGATTTCTGAAAAGACATTTTTTCCTCCAAGATGGACTTCCTGGTAGCAGTTGATCAATGGCCATTCCTTTCTCTTCCTGCCCCTCCAAATCTCTTAAACTCACTCAATTACCCTCTATCCTAAGTTTTACAGTTTTGTACACAACAGCCCAGCAGTCTACTGAAGAAGACAAGCCCACCAAGTGTGCTGTCGGTGTTAGTGTTGATTGACGGTTTAACAAGATCCAGACCTTGCTAAGATACAAACCTCCAAGCACACCTGCAATGGATTATCTGGGTCATGTTAACCTCTGGTCATGCCTGTCAGGGATTATTATTTTTTAGGTTGATCAAGATGGGAGGACTCACCCACTTTGGATGGGACAGTTCCTTGGGATGGGATCCTGGACTATAGGACAAGGAGAAAAGGAGCCAAACACAAGCTTGCACCTCTGCTTCCTGACTGTGGATGTGATGTGATCAGATGCATCAAGTTCCTTCTGCCTTGACTTCCCCACCATGATGGACTGGGAACTGTGAGCCAGAATGGACCCTTCTCCCTAAGTTGTTTTTGTTGGGATGTGTTATCACAGCAACAAGAAGGGAAACTAAGACACCGAGTATGTCCCCCACAGGCTTCAGTGAAGTGTTTGGTGTATATACAGACCATCCCTGAGTCATGACTTTCTGATTGTAAGGTGGGTTGGAAGTATGCCTAGGCAGCCATTCTATCACACTCAGGACTGTTCTCAACAAACCTCACAGTCTACTCAGTATTCTCTTATAAAGGAGAGTTTCATGCTAGACAATTTGGCTGGGCTTTAGGGTACAGCGTTTTTGAGCAAATTGGAGGTAGACTGTGTTAGCTAAACCGTAGTGTTTGGTAGAATAGGTGTAATGATGTGTTTCTAACTCCTGATACAGTCACACAGTGGCATGTGTGTCAAGACAGTCCAGGTATTAGGTTGAGGAACAGCTGTATAACTTCACTTACATACACCGAGTGCCATTCCCTCCTTTTTTCTACCTCATCTGAGCGCCCCAACTGCCTGGTGCATCTTTGTGTCCCTGTCACCTGTCCCAGCACCTGGCTCCCCGGCACCTGGGGCTTGTTGAATGAATGATAACGTATAAGCCTGGCTCCATAATTCCCCACCCTCTTTCTCATCACATTCATTTCCTTTCCCCTCCAAAGTCAATGAACCCTCACAGTTCTCAGCCAGCGTGGCTGCACCAGGGTCAGGCTCCAAGGTAAAGGCTCTTCTCAGTTTGACCTGCGCACAGTAGGTAGCCTGTCATCTCCCTCAAAGTTTCCTTCTAGATAGGGTACAGAACAGGAGGGCCAATGCATTTCCAGGTTTCATGTTTCTGTGGCTCTGCTCTATGCTTTCCTTGGCTTTACCCCAAGCCTTTGGGCAATTATTTTTGGCTCATTCAGAAATGGCTTCCAGCCAAGTTTTTGTGTCCTGAATACTTGATGTAGGGCTTTTCTGCATGTAGCACCTATGGCATTGCTGGATGGTGTTTCTTGGTAGTAAGTTTTTGTCCCTAACCCTGTTCGTGTTCCAAGCAGTCTGCTGGCCCGACACAGGGCACAGAACAGAGGTGAGTTCTTCAGTGAAGAGACGTTTCTCAGACCTCAGATACTGGAAAATACTGCCTAGAATGTCCACAGTGTTGATCTATCCAGATTAGCAAAAACTGCCTTTTGAATCCCTAATGCTGTGGGCAGTGGTGGGGCTAAGGAATCCAGCATGTCTGGTTTCTGTCTCCAGCGGCTGCAGACAGTTCACATAAATGGGGCTGCAAATGCATTGCTTTCTCTGTGTAGGCTCTGGCACTCTGGTGTTTGTTTGTTTTGTGTCTTAGATGTTTTTCTCCTTTGACGATAAGAAAACCTAAGCGCCGGAGGCTAGAGGGACTTGCTGAGTAGCACAGTGACCTGAGTTCTAATCTCAAGTAACCAAATGACATAGACAGGCATGGTTTTTAATCGCCTCTCTTCTGTGTGAACACCCGAGGCCACACATAAACACTTGTTCCAGATTGCTTCCTCAGATGGACTCTGTCTTAGTTGCTGGAGCCAGTCACTTGTTCACGGGAGCTTCTTTACTCACACAGTGTGTGAGATTAGCGGAGGTGTGAGCCATTTTACTGCAATCCAGAACCTACTTTGGCACATGTGGAAGTCCCATGGAGTCCCCTGGACTCAGCATTCCTGGATTGGTTTTAGACCTTACTTTCTCAGCTTACATAGCAGCCTAACAGGAGGTATCCATTCAGTTCCTGCAGTTGCAAGTTGCCTAAGACAGGGAGCATTTGTAAGTCCCAGAATTCCAGACAGGCAGCCCTTCCTGACAGATGAATGTCAAGCCCCAGTTCTGTGCTAAGCACAATGTTTTCAGTGGAGGAGAGAGACCATCTACAGATACCCCATCTTTCTTCTCATAGGTAGAGTCAGAGTCCTGAGCATTCACAGGCCATGGAATTCTCACCCTGGTTCTCACCTGTGACTTTGAGTCTCTTTCATCTTCCACCAGAGAATTCTCAACAAGGTCTTAATTTCTACATGTTTTTGAATCTTTTTTTCAAGCATCCTCCTGTGCTTGGAAGGGGCTCTTCTATGAAAGTCTGTCTCCCAGACAGCTCCAACCACCATGCTGTGTTAACCAAAGTCTATATAGTGGACAGTATCAGCAATTCTAATGGTAAAATAACTGACTCAGGCTTGACAGGAAAGTCCCAGGATGTCATGACTTGTGCCAACAGTTCATTCTCTACTCTGAGAGTTGCCACTGTCCTCTTTACGGAGGGTGTGGTGGTTTGAGTATGCTTGGCCCAGGGAGTGGCACTATTAGCAGGTGTGGCCTTGTTGGAGGGAGTGTGTCACTGTAGGGGTGGGGTGGGCTTTGAGAGACATTTCTTCTAGATGCCTGTAAGTCAGTCTTCTGGATACAACTGGATCAAGATGTAGAACTCTCAGCTCTTCCGGCACCATGCCTGCCCGGATGCTGCTATGCTTCCCACCTTCATGATAATGGACTGAAACTCTGAACCTGTAAGCCAGGCCTAGTTGAATGTTGCCCTTTACGAGAGTTGCCTTGATCATGGTGTCTCTTCACAGCAATGGGAACCCTAAGACAGAGGAGGAATTTCTAAATCTCCCAGACTTGTGTGTGCCCTACCTGTGTACTGAATATGCAGAGAGCTGCCAAATTTTCTCTAATCTGTATAACGTTTTGAAATGTGTTTTATTTTTTATTCTTCTTTTCATTGTGGTAAAATATGCATGGCATAAAACTGCCTTGTTAGCCATCTTAAATGTAGTTTAGTGGTATTTAAGCTCAGCATAAAGTGGTGCTGCCATCTTGTGCAGAACTGCTGGCCCTGCCACTCTTTGACAGCTGTGTGGTTGTCCCCAGTTGATGGCTTCTGGAGTGGGTGCAAGTGGAGGAAAACTCAACTTCCCTTGGTGGTGGTGGTGGGGAGCTGGCCGCTAGGTATTGGACTGTGTTCCTGTGAGTATATGAATAACACAAACTGGACTTGTGTTTTCTTTGTTTGTTTGTGTTTTGTTTGTTTTCTCTTTTTTTCTTTTCTCTTCCACCTATTCTTATTCTTATTCTTTTTCTTTTTGTGGGTGGATCCATGGGGAAGCGGAGCAGACATGAGAGGGCTGGGAGGTGATTGCAGTCAGGGTACATGGTGTCAGATTCCCAAATAATCAAAACTAAAGTGGTGGCCACTATCCTGACCCTCTGTCTGCATATCTCCCCTGTGCCTTTAGAACTTAGACTGTATTGCCCCTGAACACAGGCTAACTCCTTATCCTCATGGCAGCCCCAGATGGTCCTACTTCTATCTCTCACAACCTCTGAAGCACGTGCTCCCAGTTCCAGCTTTGAAATGCAAAGATGTATACCAGGGAGAAATTAGCCCCTCCACCTGGGCACATTCTACTGGACGTTCTCCTCGGCCTCTGAGATTACTGCTATTCTACAGGTCCTGCCTATGAAACATATGAAGAAGGAGAGGATAGGGGAGGATCCAGGAGAGGAGAGGAGAAGAAATGAAAGGAGAGATAAGAGGAGAGGAGACAAGAGGGGAGGGGAGGGGAGGGGAGGGGAGGGGAGGGGAGGGGAGGGGAGGGGAGGGGAGGGGAGGGGAGGGGAGGGAAGAGAGGAAAGAGATATTCCCCTTATAATCTGGAAAATGAATACAGAGAGTTTCAGTGGAAATTTCATAATATATTTTAATATATTTATATATTTAAATATATTATAAATATTTATAATATATTTATTTTTATTTTTTCTAATTTTTAAATATTTATAGTATATATTTATATATTATAAATATTTATAATATATTTATTATTACAAATATATTTGTAATATAAATTATTTATAAATATGTAATATATTTATAATAAATTCATGAGAAACTTTTGTGTAAGAGAAAAATGAAGGTGGATATGATCAAGATATTGTCAAACAATAAAAACATTCTTAGAAAGAAAGAATATTTGATACCAATGAAAACACACCAAATTGGTGCTGAGGCATTAAGAGCACTGAGGTAAAGGGTGGGTGGCCTGGCAAGGGACAGGCGAGAGGTGCATGCCTAGTTGAACAGATCTATGCAGATTTTCCCACCCTCCATTCTGGGACCCTGGTAGGGCTGCTTTCCCTTCTATTCAAAGCCTCCCATTCACTGGGCTACAATGCCTCACTTGATCTAACTGATGACCCAAATAACTTTAAGTAGCTCTCCGTGGGTGGACAACTAATTATGGAGGGTGTCTAGTTACAGCTGCCTATATGGGCTCTTTTCTCTCTCATAATGGCCATGATGGGGAGGGGGGTAGTGTCCTGATTAAGAAGTTCCTTTAACACCCTCTCCAGAGAGAAGAGGGGAACAACCCATTTTTCCCCACCATGTCCAGTGCAAGCAAGGAGAGGAAAACAGAAGACAGACTGAGGAGAGTAACAGAACACTAGAGCACCTTCTGCTGGGTCTCCAGCAGTTGACCTGATTGACATTCACCTTTCCTGCCTTGAGGGGACATGCACACAGTGAAGAAATTCATCCAAGCCAGAGAAAGGCAGAAGTTGAGAGTCTATTAGACATGGTACAGTGGATCCCGAGTGTTCAAGGCAGTAGACAAAAACTACACAGAGGCATGGGGGAGGGCAGTGTTTGTATGGGAGGGGACTTCTATGTTGGTGCTTGGGGAGTGGTTCAGTGTCACTGTGCCCTGGATTTCTATGTATATTTTTATGTGAGACACCTGTGTGGGCTCATACCCGGATGGCTAGGTGAATATTTCATGACCTTATGAGCAATGTTTTGTAGTATGAGTTGTTTCTTGCTAGGACTGGCTATCTGTAAAAGGCAGTTTGAGAACCCAGAGATTGCATTCCTGATGGTCAGAGCCTTCCTGAGTGTCATTGTTGGGCTGGCAAGATGTCACCTTGGGTAAATGCACTTGCCACCAATCCTAATGACCTAAGTTTGACATCCAGAACCCACAGGATGGAAAGAAAGAACCAACAAACCAACACCCTCATATTTTTCTCTGGCTCACCATATGTGATGTGTGTGTGTGTGTGTGTGTGTGTGTGTGTGTGTGTGTAAATAATAAATGTAATTTTTAATGATTAAAAATGGCATTTTTGGCAATAGAATCACTACACCCTAAGATAGACTGTAGTAAGGGTTTGCTAACTATTTCTGGTTCTACCCAGAAGTAACAGCAGCCTTAGAGCCCAGCCTGATTGCAGGCAAAAGCAGCCTTGTTCTGGGGTTAGAATAACCATCATGGCTGCCCACCCGAGGATAGCATCCATATTTCCCACTTCCACATGTGCTGACCCAGGTGCTCAATGCCCTGATAACACATCATTTTCTGGGTCAGAGGGGAGCATTCTTCTGCCTGAGGGGCAGCAATTACAGTCTTCCAGGCCACATAGCCACCGTGTGACTAGTCCTCTGCTCAGGACAGCAGGTGTCAGACACAGAGCAGCTGCTGTAAGCCACATACCAGTCAGTTGCCTGGACCAGTATGCCTCCCAGTTGTCCCTGAACCCCACAGGACTAGATTTCACTGGGGAGTAAGTACCCTATCCTCCATCCCAGCTCCGTGTCACCATTGCTCTCCAAGCCTTACCCCAACAATCCTGTCCTCCTGGAGTGTGACTCCATCCCCAAGGACCCTCATCTTAGTACCTGTCCCGGCTCAAGCTGCCCCACGCTTGGGGACCAAAATGTCCTGGACTGCTCTGCTGCTCCCATCCGCGGGTCAGGGTCTAGCAAGAAAGAAAGTGGAGGAAGAAGGGGAAGAGACACGAAGAATGGAGACAAATCAGAGTGTGTAGTCAAGTCTCCTTTACTGTCTCTCATTGACTCCCTTGCAAGAAAATTCTGGGTACTTATAAGCAAGCACAAGCAGGGGAACACAACTGAAGACACTTTACCACCTGCACCATGCAGCTGGGGTCACTAAACAACAAAACAAGTTATATGGGATAAACAAGATGTTTGTCAGAGTGTGCTCAGCTGTTGTAGGCTGTTGAAAAATAAGTCCCTTGTCAGGGTATATGGCTCGAGATGGCTGCAAAGTTGATAGCTGCTTTCTGCTAAAAGTCAGCTCCCAACAAGTGCCAATGACCTGGGAGTGCTCCCCTGCAAGGGGAACACCAGAAAGGCTTCCTCAGTTCCTTCCAGACGTATTGGGCCATCATCCTAGGGACCTGAAAGAAACTAAAATGCTGTCTAGTGGGCCTTGGTGCTCTCATAACCACCCTTAGCCCGATAGCAGCTGGAATGAGTGTCTTCTAAGTCCACAGCCTTAGGGAGGCCTGTGCGTGAGGGTCCCATCTTTGCTGCCTCTACAGTCTTCCAGGCAAATAACAAAGTGGTCTGTCCTCTGGCTTTCCCCTGAAGGTCTCCCTCATGAAGAAGATGCACAGTGCTTCAGGGACTAACAAGAGGAGGCAAGGAGCACTGACTGAGTCTTCACGCTCTCCAGCTGTGCTCCCCAGCTGTGCTCCTCCATGAGTGATGAAGTTGAGCATTCTCCTGCCATGTACCTAAGAGCTCTCTTTAAAACTCAGCTGTCGTGCCCTGCACAGACTGGAAAGAAAGCATATGTCTGCACAGCATAGGAATCCAGAGACACGAGCAGCTCACACAGAGTTAATGCAGGTACCTTTGAGGAGAAAAAGAAGAAAACACACATGTTCATCCCCCTGCTATATAAGCAAAGGTTACATCTGACCTGGGGAAAAGTGTGATCTCACATCTGAGGTCAAAGCTACCTGGTCTCCTCCATTTCTGCCACCCAGGAACTGGGAAAACTCTGGAATATATGTAACCATAGGGTCAGTGGCTTTGTTCTAGTGCAGTGGCTTCCACTGTTGTAGAGTCTGGAGCAGTGAATGAGGTAAAAAGGCCACATCCAGGCTGTGATATTTGAACAATGTCCACTTTAAGAAGGCCAGAACCAGGGTAGGGAAGATGACTCTGAAGATATCTGAAGAATTCACATGCCATCCATTGCTATCAGAAAGCTCTGCAGTGATGTCTTACCTACCATCTCGGGATCTTGATCAGGTTCATTTTCTCTAGCAAGTAAAGAACTGAGAAGCAGGAAACTTCTCAGACACAGCAGTCAGTGACAGACAGGTAACGGATATATTAAAAGCAAAGATAAATATGCAGCAAGACACAGAGAGGAAGACTCCCCAAAAGGTAGAGACAGCACCTGGAAACCAAAGTCTATTTTCCCTGAAGGCTGATGGTTTTAAGCGGTTTGGTGGCCTGAGATGGGGGAAATCCCCTAATTTTGGATTGTCCAGCTTAAACAAAGATGGGGTAACATGTTTAAAACCAGCTTCAACATACCCGACTAGCTTGGACCAGTCAGACAGAAAGGAAGCCCAAGCTGGTAGGAAGAAAAGCCCACTGGGCTTCAAAGAAGAAGCTGGAAGTTTGCCACCGTTGTTATCTATTTGAGGTCCCTTTCTCTGTCTGTCAGTCAGGAATCTATCCATCTCCTAGCTCCCAGGCAGTGTGTAAATATTATCAAGGAAGATTATCAAGGAAAAGCAGAGTGAGCCAGTAAGGCCTCATTATTACTGAGGAGCTCACAGTGATGTGTATGCTGGAAAGGAATCAGACTGTACATTGGAGGAGAAGAATCTATAGTATGCTGACTTTCTTTGCAGCCAGAATCCCCAAATAAGGGGCCTTGTACCACTGGAAAAGACTCTGAGGCATAAGCAGCATTTAAAACAGGCATTTCCTGCCTACCTGCTAAGACTCTAAGATTTAGGGCTCACCAATTTCAACATGATTCCTGGCCTCTCCCCACACCCCTCTTTCTCTCTCCCTCCTCTTCTCCCTCCCCCTCCCCCTCTCCCTCTGTGTGTGTCAGAAAAAGAGAGACAGAGAGAGTGTGTCTGTGGTGTGTGTGTCTCTCTGTGAGTGGGGTGTGTGTGTGTATCTGTGTGCATCTGTGCGTGTGAGTGTGTGTGTGTGTGTGTGTGTGAGAGAGAGAGAGAGAGAGAGACAGAGAGTATGTGTCTGTGTGAGTGGTGTGTGTGTGTGAGCAGTGTGTGTGTAAGTGTGTGTACATGTGACTATCTTCCTCTGTCATTCTCTTTATTTTCCTGAGATAGAGTCTCTCCCCGCCACCCCCCCATGCTGTGATCACAGCTCTGGAACACCCCAGACAGCTCCTGACTGCTGTGCTTTTTTCTCACAGGACTCTGGGCTGAAATGCCAACCCTCATATCCCGGTGTTCAGTACAGGGAATAATCTATCAACCCAGCCTCAGAGACAAGATTAGAGTGGTCATTTTAAGTAGGAAAATCAGGCTTGGGAATGTTAACTGCATTTTTATGGGGTGTAATCATCTGCCTCGCTATTCACAGAGCACAATAGTTAGAAACACTGTCACATTCAATAAATGTGTGTGAGCTGCAGCTATGAGCCAGCTCCACGCTGGATGCTAGAGACATAGATACAAGGAGACCTAGGCTCTGACAATGAGATCTTAGAGCAACGACAACATAACTCTGAGCTACTTGTTTCTGACTCACACACAGGGAAGCAAACAGATGCTCTAGTCAGTATCATTGTTTTCCAATATAGCCTGTATAACCTGCCAGTCTTCAGCCTAGAAGGCTAGCTGTGCCCTAGATCTTTTTGTCAGCATGTCATGTTGACACCCAAGACTCCAAGCCAAAAGCAAATCTCCCATGTTAAAAAGCAGACGAAGGGCGGTGCAGCTAGGACAGGAGCTGGCTTCCAGAGGGCCATTGACACATGTCACCGGTCAGCCATTCCTTTCCAACAGAAACATGAACTGTTCTCTGAGACCTTGACTTTCTGCAAGAGCCTGTGAAGCTTTGCCCTCCCTGGGGCCTCCTCTTGGCTACTCTGGTCACACAGATTCTTTTCCCTTTGGAAAGCTTGCAAGATTCCCACACTCAGAGGAGACCCAGAACTGCATTTCCAAGTCATTGCAAGCATTAGTAGCTCAAAGGGGGTTTTCATCTTAAATGACTTTATTCAGCTCATTATTCATCATTCTTTAGGATGCCTGTTTGTAAAAACAAGCCAGTTGTAAGTACCTTTCTATTCACAGTCTTGATGCACATTTAAAAAGCCTTTCCTTCCCACCTTCCTTCCAGCCCTTGTCAAGGCTTGTAGTGATTTGTAATCTGTGAGTTTGTGTTTTAATATCTGCAGCTGTGAAGCTGAAAGAAAAAAAAAAAAAACACGCCCTCAGGTTCACCTTAGGGAGCACTTACTTCACAGGAGAATAACATTTCTCAGAACAGTGACATTGGGTTAAAACAGTAAAACTAAGCCTGGTGAAAAGGTTTCTTTTTTGAGTCCCTGATGCCCCTATGTAAATATGACCTTGTTTCTATTTGAGTCCATGATGCCTCAGTGTAGATGTGACCTTGCGGCTTAGGTGACAGCAGTAACTGACACAGGTCTCAACTTTTGTCACTCTGGCCTCTGGCTCAGAAGCAGAGGTAGTAAGCAGGGCAGAGAGAGACCCTTTAGCCCAGGTGACAGTCACATGGTTTTTGCTTTCTCAGACAGGGAAGTGCACTGACTTCAGAGGATGAGGCAGCCATGAGGGCTAAGTGGTCTCTTCAGCTTTGAGTTCTCTCACGGAACCAGCAAGCTTCCCTGTACTCTACACAGCTCAGCCTGTTGTTAGGAGGTAAACTCCACATTGTGCATTTTTGTCCATTCATTGGGACTAAAATGTGTGACAAGCTGATAATGACCACAAAGATGCCCAAGGCCCAATCCCATGAGTACAGGTTTATATGGCAAAGGGCACTTTGCAGATGTGACTGGGAATTCTTTTATGTGTTCAGTAAGTATTTATTATCCACAGTAAGTAGGCCAGGTCTACAGCTGTATATCCAGCCCTAAACAAAACAAACATGAATTCCTGCATTGATAAGACTCCTGAAAAAAAGACAATAAAAGAGACAATAAAAATAGTAGGAAAAAAATAAATCAAAGAAGGAGGAGTATCGAATGGTAGGGAGACCCTAGAACCGGGGCAGTCAGAGCTGCACAGACATGCTTTAGCCCAACACACCAAACAGATGCCACTTCTCTTAAGAAAACTGGCTGTCCCTTTTCCAGCAGTCTTCGAGTGCTAAGGCTTCTCAGCTATGGGTGGGGTTTCCTGAGCCCTTCACTCACCTGTACTAGAGTTTTGACTAGCTCGGTTTTCCATGGGTCTTGTTTGGACAATCAGAACCACTGTAATCTATGAGTGTAGAGTCCTGTAGTATGGTTCTTAGTCTTTCTGGTCCCTCTTCCTCAATGTTCTCTGAGTCATGTGAAGTGTGTGACCTAGATGTTCCCATCTAGGACAGAGCACAGTTACTCACAGCTACTCATTCTCTGAGCTCTGACTGGCTAGTGCGCTGTATTAATCATTCTCCATTCCAAAAACAAACTCCTCTGATAAGAGTTGAAAGCTACACTGATCTGTAGTAAGAATGTGAGAATTTTTGTTTCTTTTTCTAAAAAAGGGCCAACACATGGAAAGATAAAGTGTTTTCATTTTAATCCCAGGTATGGGATATAGGGCTGCTTCAGATTGTCCACAGCAGTTGACTATGATTGGCCTCATGCTCTAGGAGGGGTGTGATTTTGCCAGCTGCAGTTTCTGCAATTGATGTTTGGAATTCTGGGGACTTTTCAGAGCAAATATAAATAAATGTTGGAGCCCCAGTTGGTTGTTGGGAGTTGGTGGTTAGTTACTGCTGTTGGTTGCAGTTTGTTAAGTAGTTACATGCAGAGAAGAAAGAAGAAATTAGATATCCTGATTACGAAGATCAAACTTCCCTCAGGGAACCTCACACCCCTAACCAACAGGAAGTAGTCTAATAATAACAGCACCCCCTTTCCATTCCATTCTTTTTCTCTCCTACCTAGTGTTAGGGACTTGAAATGGTGAAAAGGGGTGAAGAAGGGTGGAAGAAAGAAGAACCTACAAAGTAACAAAGTCTGATAGATGTAAAGATGTAAGAATTTAAAGGCAGTTTGATACTGTGTCAGTTTGGATTGGTAGGTACACAATCTTAGAAACACAACTTCCAGAAGCTGAAAAGGCTAAGAAAAAGGTTGATCCTGCTACTCCATAAAGGAGCCAACCCTATGACCCCAGCCCAGTGATGCTGACTTTGGACCTCTGACCACCAGAGTGGTAAGATCACTTATATTGTTTTAAGCTCCTAAATGTGTGGCATTTATTACATCATCTGTGAAAGGCTGACACAGCGTATGCTTATTAGTTACTTTTCTGTTGCCATGACCAAGTACTTGATAGAAGCCTTAAGCAAGAAGAAACGATTAGGCTCACAGTTTGAGGTAGCAGGAGCCAGCAGCTGTGCTGCACCTCCTCACACCATGGCCGACAGACCAGGAAGCAGAGAGGATGTTGCTGCATGTGCAGTGTTACAGTTGGGTCTTGCTTTGTTCAGATTGTGACTGTGCCCATGTTTTTCCCTCTTGGAATAAGAAAGTATGTAACTTGGTTTTGTTTTGTTTTTTAATTTGACAAGTGCCTACAGTTGAGAGACTTTTAAAAGATGCATTGGGCTTTAAAAGAGAATTTGGACTTTTAAAACTGTTGAAAAGTTTAAAGACTATAGGACTTTAAAGTTATACAATATTTTATATTGTGATGTCAATATTAATGTTATATTTTGGGGACAAATAAAAAAGGAAAGTTTATGGTTTGCTAGTAATGTATTTGTGTGTCAAGTTGACAGGGAGTCAATTGTGTTGGGTAGTTCTTGTCAACTTGACATAACTAAAGAGTCATGTGAGAAAAAGGAGCATCAGTTGAGAAAATGCTTCCATTACATTGCTTGTAGGCAAGTACATGGAGGAATTTTCTTAGTTAATTATTGATGTGGAAAGGCCACCCCACTGTGGCAGTGACAGCTCTGGGTAGTTGATCCTGAACTGCATAAGGAAGCTGAGCAAGACATGGGAAGCGAACCAGTAAGTGGTTTCCTCCATGGTCTGTGCTTCAGCTCCTGCCTCTGCATTTCTGCCTTGGCTTCTTTTCTTTGTGGGTTGTGAACTGTAGATAAGCCCATTCCTCCCCAAGTCTGTTTGATCAGTGCTTTCTCACAGCAATAGAAACCTAACTAAGATACTACACTTAACCCTAACGGATTTCAGGAACCCTTTGTCCTTGAAGATTATTGGAAGGAGTCGGATTCTTCACATGCACTAGCCCCACTTGAGATACTACAACTGATTATGAGAGTCTCAGATCAGAGTTTCCAAACACGGCAATAGCACTTGGGTGACTGGGAAAGACAAGCCATCTCATATGAAAGGGCTCAATGCTGCCACAGGGTACTTGTCCACTCTGTGGGTGTCCATTTTTGTTTTTCGTTTTTCCAACTAATTTCTTTGTTTAATCATCAATAAACCTCCTTTTTATTGATTCCCATTTGTTTCTTGCAAGGAATTCAAAGGCTTAATGTCAATTTTAATTTCAAAAGCTAGTAGCAATTGAGAAAAGAGCTTTCTTCGGATCAATACTCCCTCTCAACTTGACACTGAGCAATTAATAATGATTTGGCATATGATTTCTCTACAATGAAGCAGGAGCCAATAGGACTGCAACATGCAGATATAAAATTAGTCCTTTTTCCCTCTATCAGGTTTGCATGTAGAGACCACAGATGCTTAAAGGGGCAGGAAGCTCGCCTTCCCACTGACATCCCACAGTCCCATTGACTGTGGGTGCCATTATTACTTCACCAGTAGCTAATGAAGCCCATTTGGCAAGAACAATGCCTCCTCCTGCCAGCTGTGTATCAACTCCTCATTTCCCTCCCACTGATTGCAAATTGACAGCTTCTCTGTCCATCTCAGCAATTTAGAAGCAATTCAAAGTTACTAAATTGACTTGTTGGGATCCCACCTTAGTTGACCAAGGAAGTCTTTGGTGGGTTCTGCTCCAAATGTGAAACTCAGTGACCCTGCCAGGCCTTCCCAGGTCCTCTACTGGTTCTCCTTTCACCTCACATTAGCACCCCTTCCTAGCTTTAGGAACCCCTTTGCAGAGAATTCTAAGGACTTGTGACCATAGCCTGTTAACCTCTACACCGCCAGCACATGGGGGTGAATTACGTTTTCCTAAAAGGTTAGAAGAGCAAACAGGGATGTTAGTGCAAACAGAGAGTGTGTTGACTTTCCAGAGCTACCTCCACATGGCCAAAAGGCAACAGAGAGAGGCCAAGACCTTAATGGCATCACTCACTTCCACCTGGGGACAATCAGCTGTTCCTACACCCTTCTTGCTGCTGAAATCCCCTTTTGAGTGTACACCCGTGTGCCAGAGTGATCTAGGCTGTGTGATCTCCCCCTACACTCCTCCAGGGTCTTCCTCTCTCCCAGGTGTTGCTTTCTACCCAAAGATCAAGCTGGCACTGACTGGTAGAACATGCACACTCACACACACACACATGCACACATGCACACATGCACACTCTTACCGTTTCACATATGGCTATACACTTAAACACACATGAACTTTGACGTGTTACATATTCATACGCTCACACAAACAGTCTCAAACATCATCCCCCACATTCCTATACATACTCTCTTACACATACACACACTCACAATCATTCTGATATAGTCACACATGTACTCACACACACACTTTTACCTTCTTGTCCCCTGCCCCCCACTCACACATCCCCAAGTCCTCCCTTAGTGAGAAGCATGAGAATCAACTCAGCCTCCAGGGATGCAAACATATCCTAATTTCCCAAGTTCATGAGACTTGGACTGTCTTCATAGGGGCTACAGCACTGTCTCACCTTGGCCATAGCATTTCTCCTTGCAAAAAGCCATTTTAAATTGTGCCTCTTTGGACCAGTAAGGAATAAGAGTGGGTTCATTTCTGAGAATACCTATGTGTTTCCTTGATTTAACCAAGATGCATCTAAAGTTTTAAACTAACCATTTCATAGGCCTGGGAGACTCAGCTACCTGCTTCATCTTGGGACCGAGGGAAGGGAGTGACCATCTAAGGGTGAAGCATGACTTGCTCAAGGCTCTCTCTGCTAGTCACCTGCTCTCCACTGTCACAGCCCAGCACAATCTCACCCAGTCATCTGCACATTGACTTCTCCACTGCCTACTAAAGACCTTGTACTCAGCTGAGACACCCATTCCAGTTTATGTGTTACCCCATGTTAGAGTCTACCTAAGCATGTTCAACCCGCCCCAACAGCCTCATGCTTCCCAGGATAGCTGTAAATGAAACTTATTGCATTTCTAGAGCATAATATCGTGTCATGGTGTCAAAGGGTTGGACATCTCTGGTACTGTAAGCATCTCTTTGAATGTTATATCTCAAAAACAGTTTCATATGCTAGTTGGTGAGATGGCTCAGCAGGTAAAAGTGTTTACTACCCAGGCCTGATTGGGTTTAATCCCCAGAACTGACTCTGTGAAGTTGTCCTCTGATCCCTAAACACACACATATATACACTGAAACATACAGCAATCATACTATACACTGGTAATCAATTTTAAAAGAATAATTTCATCTCACTTTATATATCATAATAAAGTAACTCCAACACTTTTATTTCAAGGAACTACTACCATAAAAGAAGAGATGGAGGGTTGGATAGGGGCTAGATAGATGATAAATGATGAATAAATTGATAGATGATTAATGGATGGATAGATAAATGATAGAATAGATGAGGAGGAGGAGGAGGAAGAAGAAGGAGGAGAAGGAGGAGGAGGAGAAGAAGAAGAAGAAGAAGAAGAAGAAGAAGAAGAAGAAGAAGAAGAAGAAGAAGAAGAAGAAGAAGAAGAAGATAGATAGATAGATAGATAGACAGATGATAGATATAAAGAAATAGCAAGAATAGATGGGTGAGTACAAGACTTCCCAGTCTCCGGCTCTCCTCTTCCCATCCAGCTGTTCTTCTAGATGGCTGCACTGACAACTTCATTAGTGATCCAGACCTGTGTGTTCCAAGGAAAATCCACATTAGGATTTATTATGGTCCCATCTGGACCCTGAGGAGCAGCAGAGGGACCAGCTGCCTTCTAGGTTCTTGCCAATGACCTGAAAATCCACACACCCCCGACCTCAAGTAGAGGCTTCTCCGTGCTCCACCCCAACACAAACATTCCAAGTCACCATCTGGTACTTCCTGTCCTCCCTACTCCCTCCCATTTGGCCCCTGGCAAGGAGCTCACAACCCTGGGAAGGTTTGAGTACTCCGCAGAAGATGGATCCAAGAACAAAAGGTAGAGCCAGGGCACAGATGTGCTCAAGCACACGTCCAACAGACCAGCCCAGGCTGGATGCGGAAGGACGTGATGCTTACACCTTTCCTTAGTACAGAAAGTACATAGGTCACACTGTGACCACAGCTGTCCTCACAGTTCAGAAACCAACATGCTGTCCCCAGGGTCCTCAGGCTGATAAATCAAAATCAAGCAGGAAAGACCCCATCGATGACCTCAGCGAATGGCCATTAAAAAGTCCACACTTGGCTTTCTTTGACTGACATACCAGCACTTTCTGCCTGAATCTTAAAAGCCTGAGGACACGACTTCAGAAAGCCCACTTTCATGATCAATCTCTCTGTAACAGCGACCATTAACCACAAGTTTGTTCCATCTCTGAAGAGGGAGGAAGGGATGTTACAAACCACGTCATATGTTTCTACTTACACTTAGCTCATATTTAAGATACATCCCTGTTAATCTCTCTTTTAAAATTGCATTAACTTATTTGCTCTGGAGACTATGGTATGTGAGAGTGGATAGATTCATGTGTAGGTACATGTATGTTTCTCTCTCTCTCTCTCTCTCTCTCTCTCTCTCTCTCTCTCTGTGTGTGTGTGTGTGTGTGTGTGTGTGTGTGTGTGTGTGTGTGTGTAGGTCAGAGGACACCTCATGGCAGTCAGTTTTCTGCTATCACAGTATGGCTCCTGGGGACTGAACGCAGGCCATTAGGCATAGTGGTTAGTGCTCGGCCCACTGAGCTGTCACTGGCTCCAAGCATACTCATCTTTGTTACCCACTTTTCCTTCCCTCAAAGAAAAGGAGTAGAAGATAAAACTGGGTAACAGGAACTCGAGAGCTGGCTCAGCCATTAAGAACACTTGCTGTTCCTGCAAAGCACCCAGGCTCAGTCTACCACACCCACATGTACACAGCTGCCTATACCTCCTGCTCTACAGGACCTCATGCTCTGGCCTCTGGGAGCACCGCACACATGGGATACACATACATACACTCAAGCACACACTGCACATAAACAGATTAGTCTTCTTTAAAAAAAAAAAAAGAAAACTACTTAACATAATTTAAAAACAATAGCAGCAGGAAATGTTAAAGTCCAGCTTGACAACATATTTGGGTAAGTTGTGTGAGCGGCGCCTCAAATTTTGTACCATTCAGAAAATAAGCACCTGGTTCAAATATGGGGGTTTCTTCCCCCTGTGAGCCTAGTGTACCATAGCGGTGTTGGTTCTGAAGGGTCACCCGTGTAAAGCCTTGTGTAAGGCTGCACACAGAAAACATAGGTAACGTCACTCCAGTCTAGGTGCTCACTTAGATGGAGGACAGAGTTCTTGGCTTCCCAGACACTGGTGACGAGAGCAAAAATAACCTCGATTTTTATAGACTAGGATTTTTTTTTCCAAGGCCTTGGCCCATAATCTTATTAAATTGGACAGTTCAAAATAAGTTTCCCTGGGAAACTGAGAAAGAGGCCACAAAGTCACTGTTTTAGTTCCAGCACAGACCCTCAGAGTTCATATCCCAGTGCCCCTCTCCAGGAACCTGGATGCCATGCTTGGGTGTGCACAGCCAGCTGCACTGTTTGTTGAAGACTTAACTAGCTGCTGCTCCACTCAAAGTCCACATCTTCAGGAAGGGCAGCCCATCCTCCAGTTCTGGTGCCTGGAAAGCCGGGAACTTCTGTTCGTCCACCACCGGCCAGTCAATAGATTCTGTCCAGAAGGTATCTGTTCACTGAATATGCTTAGAAGTCCCATCAGAGCCCCGTGCTGTCCTCCTGGTGCCTTCAGCTATGTTAAACCCGACCTACTGGTGTTTCACAAAAGCCCAAACCCCAGCAGAACCCCCTGAGGTTCCTCACTTTTCTTAGCTCCTCACTGGTTACATCTGTCTCCTCCCACATCCCACTCATGATGGGGAAGCCTCACTGCCTTTCCTTGCTGTCTGACACCCTCCTCTTCCACATCTCCTGCATGCTGTACTGCTTCCTGGCCAACATACACCTTTTGGTCCTACTCTGCCTCTTCCAAGAGTACCCAGCATGCATTACCGTGCATCCCTTCCTGCTTCCTGCTAACACGGAATTCACTGTACATTATTCTTGGCTTTATTATCTGCCCCCTGGTGCCCAACGCTCCAGTGAGAAGTTCCCCCCTCAGAGGCAGGAAAGCTGGTGAGTTTGCCCAGCCTGGGATGTACTTTCTCTTGGTTGTAAATGTCCCCAAACAGTCCAAAGTTCCGCACTCATAAAGTGGTTCATCATTACACTATTCAAGAATTAAATTTGGCAATGTGCCTTCAAGGGGCTGCATAAATTACAGTATTATAACAAGAACGTTGTGATTGTTTCCAGGCTCCAAACTGCTGAGGGAAGATGTTGCTTTTGTAATGTGCTCCATCTCCTGGGGTTCCTGAGACACCAAAGGTGAGCTGAAGCACATAGCTCTTACAAGGCAGGCAAGAGCTCAACGTTTTATTAATAACTTTGCCCCATTGCCCTTCTAACTCATGCCTTGAAAGCCCAAGCCTCCCTTGTCCTAAACATTTGTAACATTCCTCACCAAAGAATTAGAGGGAGGGTTGGTGTTTCTTCCAAGATGATCCCTCCCCTGGTTAGGCAGGGCTTCACCTGTGTGCAGCATCAGCTCCTGGCTGCTCAGCTCCTTTATGGAGATCTTAAGAGCAGTGGGCAGTGGAGCCCAGAGGGGAGTCTCTGTCAGGTTACCCGAGTCTCCTCCCACTGCTATGCTCTGGCTGGTCTTCAGTCGAAACCTGTCATTCTACATGCTCTGCACTCTCCAAGGACATCCTCCACACCCCACTTGAATGATAAAGCTTCACAACTGCCTTTCCCCTGCACTTCCCTGGAACCATGCTCTCTGGTACCCAGGCCGACTCCATCTGAAGTCCTGGTGTCCCTGGGTTTGCTCTATGCTCTGAGCTCCTGGTCTAAGCTATGGGATGGCTGGTCTGTACCCTAAGCATGGTGCCTGGAAACTAGGACCATGCTTAGGGTACAGACCATGCCTGTTTATATGGCATCCTCTTCTGTCACCTGCAGTAGCAGAGGCACAGGCTGCTGAAGATGAAGGTAGTGGGAGGAACTGGGTAGTTATGGCCTCTGTCTTAGATAGGGTTTTACTGCTATGAACAGACATCACCGACCAAGGCAAGTCTTATTAGGACAACATTTAATTGGGGCTGGCTTACAGGTTCAGAGTTCCGTCCATTATTATCAAGGTGGAAACATGGCAACATCCAAGCAGGCACGGTGCAGGCAGAGCTGAGAATTCTACATCTTCATCTGAAGGCTGTTAGCAGAATACTGACTTTCCACAGCTAGGATGAGGGCCTCAAAGCCCACATCCACAATGACACACCTACTCCAACAGAGCCACACCCACTTCATCAAGGCCACACCCACTCCAACAAGGCCACACCTACTCCAACAGGCCACACCTTCTAATAGTGCTGCTCCCTGGGCTGAGTGTATACAAACCATCACATCCTCCAAAGAATGTGAAGGAGCAAACCTAGAAACCCAGCTTCTCTGGTTCAGTGCTCAGAACCAAAACTTGTTGCCCATCAATGCAATTTTTCTAACTCTGGGTTTTTCCCAGAGTTAGAAAAATATAAAATCGGAGGAAAGTGCCCGGAAGACTTACCACCTTTCACTGAGACCTGGATGTCACCTGACTGGGGTAACAAGGGAATGAAGAAAGGACACATCTACAGAAAAGCTGGGATCCAGTGAGTCATGCACTTAGATGGAGACTTATCACCACCAACAGCAACCCACAAACTCAGGCAAGGAGGTAGGTTTGTTGTATCAGTGGAACAGGAAGCAGGGTTAGCTAATCTGATAGGAGGTCTCTTGGGGGAGGGGCAGTCTCAGGTTGCAGTCTTCTGGAAGGAGGAAGCTGGGGTTGCTAGTTTTTGCACAAGCTGATCAATTGTTTACCTGGGTCAGAGGAAGCTTTGGCATTCCCTCAGGTCTAAGCGCTTGCCTTGGGGGTCTTAGACATGGCTGTGCCCCTACCAACATGGGTCTTAGACATGGCTGTGCCCCTACCAACATGGGGGGCTTAGACAAGGCTGTGCCTCTACCAACATGGGGGTCTTAGACATGGCTGTGCCCCTACCAACATGGGGGTCTTAGACAAGGCTGTGCCTCTACCAACATGGGGGGTTTTAGACATGGTTGTGTCCCTACCAACATGGGGGTCTTAGACATGGCTGTGCCCTACCAACATGGGGGTCTTAGACATGGCTGTGCCCCTATCAGCAATACACATTCACTTAGGACTGCATCCCCTCCTCAGAATTTGAAAGGAGTTTGATAGCACTGGCCGGTGGTGTGGTATGAGGTAGGTTGTACCTTTAAGAGCTTTATAATGTTGAACCATCTCAAGAATAGTACCTCAGCCTCAGAAAGCTACAAGGCAGAATGGGTAGGGACAACTCTGTCAGAGCTGGCATTTCAAGCCATGGGGTACAGTTGCTAATGCCCTTGTAGGCCTATGTAAGTCAATAATTTCTCCTGTACAGAACAAATTCACAATGGCAGGATGCCTATGACATACTCACAGGCCAGGCCCATGCTCGGCCCTCAAGCAATATGAGACAAGGTCCATTTACTGGGATGCATGTGACCTAATTAGTATAAATGTATATATATTTGATCTAATATAGTTAAATAGACAATGAGAAGTGTGTGTGTGTGTGTTTGTGTGTATGTAGTGCACGCACATATGAGTGTAAGAACATAGATCATACAGATCCTTGTTTTGAACTCTGTGCGTTGTTTATGACAGAAACTGGTAATTTGGATGTTCAAGTCTTCTGTTACATTTTGCTTTGCTTTGCTTTGTTGGCACAGCGTCACTCTACAGGGAAGACCAGTAGTCTGTCCTCAAGTCCTGCCTGCCTCTCCCACATGCTGGGCTTATGTGTGTGCCAACACTCAGAGCCATTGCTGCCTGACATCGGACACAGGGTTTGTTATGACAGCATCGAGTTCTCACTGAGTAAGTCTCCCTTCTGGGAGATGGCACCTTACAGTCTCCAGGAAGTTCCCTGCTACCACAGTCCTTTGGTGAAGTGGCAGAGACTTTGCATCATGTCTACTCTCCCGCCAAGACAAGGAAACATGGGCTTTCGGCTTCATTCTTCAAGTGCAAGCTGGGATGTTACTTTTCCTCTGTCTCTTTCATCTCAACTATTGCTGTAAGAATTAGCCTCTTGTATAAAACCACTCTCTGAGGCAACAAACCCTCATGTGTCCCCACAGAAGGTCACAGAGTGCATCTGTCATAGGCTGCATCCATACACTCTCTCGATGGCCTTCCTGGAACTTGAAGCTGAGGATGGAACTCTCAGCCCATAACACTCCATAGAAGGGAGACTCTGAAGGCCTGGGAGCCTGCAGGACATGGGGGTCAGAAGGTGTGCCTTAGTTACTGTATTACTGTTGCAAAGAGACACCGTGACCAAGGCATTCCTTAAAGAAAGCATTTAAGGGGGCTGGCTTACAGATTCAAAGGCTTAATCCATTGTCACCATGGGAGGAAGCAGACAATCATGGTACCAGAGCAATAGCTGAAGACTTTATACCCCGACCCACAGGCAGCAGACAAAGACAGACACTGGGCCTGGTGTGGGCTTCTGAAATGCCAAAACCCACACCCAGTGACACACCTCCTCCAACAAGGACAAACCTACACCTACAAAGGGGCTCCTCCTAATCTTCCCAAACAGTTCATCTGCTAAGGACTAAGCATATGTGAGCCTACCACCACAGGGTGTTTGCAGGAAGGAGTATTGTTCCCAGGGCACTGTTCACCTGTCTCCCATGGGTAGCCACCATGAGAAGTCCACCTCTTGCTGTCCATGCAAGTCACCTGGTGGCTAGGTGAGGGCTCAGGCATTCCTTTGTGCCTTGTATGGTAGCTTGACCTGTGAGAAGTGGCACGATTAGAAAGTATGGCCTTATTGGAGGAGGTGTAGCATTGTAGCATTGTTAGAGGAAGTATGTCATTGTGGAGGCGGGGCTTTGAGGGGATATATATATATATATGCCCTTAAAAGACTTAAGCTACATACATACATATATATATGTATATACACATACATATATATGTATATATGTATGTATGTAGCTTAAGTCTGCCCAGTGTGATCCAGTCTTTTCTTGACTACCTTTGGATCAAGATGTAGAACTCCCAGCTCCTTCTTCAGCGCCATGCCTGCCTGGATGCTGCCGTGCTTCCAGCCTTGATGATGACGGACTGAAAGTCTGAACCTGTAAGCCAGCCCCAATTTAATGCTGTCCTTTATAAGCGTTGCCTTGAACATGGTGTTTCCTCATAGCAATGGAACCCTAACTAAGACACCTGAAATAACTAAGATTTGGAGCAGAATCAGCCTGCAGATGATTCCGGCAACTGTTTAAAAAAAAAACAAAAAACAAAAAAACAGCCAAGCTGACAATTCAGCAGAAGGGATGTTTACAATAAGCACAGACGCTGATCAAAAGCGCCAATTTTAAAAAATGGCGCAGCTTTCTCAAAATTATGCAACCTCTTATTACACTGTTCACTCTGGTTTCATCTCTCAGTCTTCAAAGAAATGCCAGGACACTAGACAGGATGAAAGGGGGGTTGATTAAAGAGAAGGAAACTGCACCACAGAGATCAGAATGCTGGAAAAGCCCGAGGAAGCCCTGGGAGTCTGAGTCTGGGCTGCAAGTGCAGACTCCATATTCCTAGATGATCCCTCAAAGTTGAGCTCACCACCTGGCAAATGTGCTTTTAAGGAGAGGAAACTGTGTCCCTGCTCTAGCAAAATATTCAGGTCTCTGATGGCCCGAGCAGAGTCCCCACAAACACCCCTCAGGGACAGAAATAGGAGAAAGCGCAAGGCTCTGAGCTTCTGCCAGTGCTGCCTGAGGATCAGACTGAAAGGCTGACATCTTCAGCAATGTCAGAGAAGAGACACAGCAAGAGGAAGGGCAAAGCTTCCAGAAGGAACCCTGAAGTTACGAGAAGAGCCCTGCAGGGTTATGGAGATGTAGTGTTAAGTGTGGTGGCTTAGGGTTCTAAGTGGCCTGCAATAGTGCCCAGCCATTTGTCCCTGTGACACAACACTGTCATGTAAAAGTTCACATTAAAGAACCAAGCAGTCAGGGCTGGAAACATAGCTCAGCAGTTAAGAGTACTGACTGCTCTTCCAAAGGTCCCGAGTTCAATTCCCAGCAACCACATGGTGGCTCACAACCATCTGTAATTGGATCCAGCGCCCTCTTCTAGTGTGTGTCTGAAGACAGCTACAGTGTATTCGTATAAATAAAAATAAATAAATCTTTAAAAAAGAACCAAGCAATCCAGTTATCAAAATGAATAAAAAATAAACAATGCAAAGTAGTTTCATGACTTAGGGTTCTAAGTGGCCTGTAACTGTGCCCAGCCATTTGTCCCTGTGACACAACATTGTCATGTAAAAGTTCACATTAAAGAACATAAGCTTTTATTTGCATTGGCACTGGTCCTGCCCCCTGTACTTCTCAGGGAGAATGTCTACTACTCTCTAACACATTTCTGAAACTGAGTTGCATTAGAAATGCTACAGAAAAGTTGGCAAGGTGACTCAACCAGTAAAATCACTCACAAGCTGTATAAACCGATAACATGTGTGATTGTATCTTTATTCGTCTTATGTAACTGTCATCTCCGAGGCTTACTGCCTCTGTCTGCTAACCTAGACCTAGTCCTGAGAGCTTCTACCCTCCATACAATCTAATCTGGTCCTAGAATGTTTTCAGCCTCTGAGACTTACTGCTGAATAAGCTCACCCTTTCTAGATCTTTCTGAACTCTAGCTGGCCGGTCAGCTCAGCTGTTCTGGCTCAAACGCTTCTCCCACTTGACTGATTCAATCTGCTTTCTCTCTCTCGGCCTCTGACTGAAATGTTTTGCTTGGCCTCAAACTAACTCTGGCAGTCTGTTCTAATCTGACTCCTTCTCATTCTCTGGCTCGTTCTGTCTTCACCTGTGTCTTTATCTTGTTCTCTCTTCAACCTGTCTCTAAGATTCTCCCAGTAAAACTCCCCATGTCCTCTGCCCTGTTTTCTCTGTTCCAGTGAGAGCTGGGTGTGTCCTATTCTGTTGAATCTTTCTCTGATTTGTCACTGTGTCTGCCACTCAGACATCACCTTCAAACATGGGTGCTTCCTTCTACAAACTAACTTCATTGTTTGGGATTAAAGGTGTGTACCAAGAGTGTGTTTGTATTTCAGCCAAGGGGCTAAAGGTGTGTGCTTATGTCTGAGTCACACCACAGCTAGAAACAGGTTTTTCCAGTAAATTACACAATCTTGGGGTTCACAGTGTGATAAAAACATCCTGCAATAACACATGACCATTCCAAGGCATAGTTAAAGGGAAGTCAATTTAGTAGTTTGTTTTGTTTTGTTTTGTTTTGTTTTGTTGTTCTGTGTAGCCTTGGCTGTCCTGGAACTTGCTCTGTAGAGGAGGCTGACCTTAGAGAGATCCACCTACCTCTGCTTCCTAAATTCTGGGATTAAAGGCATAATTAAAGGTTTTATTGTAGATTTATTGTAGAGGAAGAGAACAGCCAGAGGCATCTTGGAAGAGTCCAGAGCAGAGAGAGAAAGTGAAGTTTGGTCTTTTGATATGCTAAACATTGGTTGCTTCCCAGAGACCTCACTTAGTCCCAGGAAATGCTCTGTGGCCTTGCCCACCAAGTTATCTCTGACAGGTGAATGAAGATGCCAATAGCTGGGCATATGCCAGGTTTAGGGTCCCCAGGCTTGGGGTCAGAGGAAAACCATGAGGTGTGGAAAAGAAAGTGAATGGAGAAGAAGCCTCCATAGGGTAATAATCTTAAAATAATGGCCATATGGGTTGGCTAATTGGAATTAAGAGCAGTCTAGATGAAACATGGCAAATTATATAATGGGATTATTGGTTAAGAAATAGACAGAATCGCATGGAGGATAGACATCTGCCCAGCTCTTGTGTTAATTAAGGCTTATTATAAATATAAAGATTTTGTGTGTGTGTGTGTGTGTGTGTGTGTGTGTTTTATCCAGGTACTAAATGGTCAAAGGCAGGCTAGAAACCCTGGGTTTGAATTAAATATTTGTACAACAAGAAAATAGTACACCGGCTATGGCAGCAGGAGCAGAGCAGAAGAGTAAGGGTGCAGGGGGCAGTGTGAGAGGAAGACAAGGAGAGGACCAAGAAAGGAAGACAGAAGAGCGTGTGTGGTGGAAATAGCCGGGTTATGAGGAGAATAGGAAGCTATGGGAGGGAAGCTCCTGAGCTGGAGGAAGTTGGTGTTGGCAAGTAGGAGCCAGGACAACAGCGTGGACTCTGGGAACAGGTACTTGTGGTACTGAGGGAGCCTGGAGGCTAGCAGGAGCTTTGATAAGCTAATAGAAACCACAGAGAGCCATTTGTCTCTTCTGCCAGTGGTAAGAGAAATGGTTCCTTTGGTGGGGAGAACCAGCTTCACAAATTCCCGAGAATGCTGGCTTTTTTATTTTAGCTCCCAGAATTTGTGGAAATGGAGTTTCCTTTGGACCTGACACTGCCAACCCTGCCAACCTGCCTATGATCCCTGGAAGCCATGCTGAAAGGAGAACTGAGTTCCGCAAGTTATATTCTGATATGATAAGTTACTACATATGTGCTAACACACACACACACACACACACACACTAAAAAGTTAAAGTACATGTACAGAATCTTTTAGAAACTCATTTATTTATAGTGTTTACCTACATGTATGATGTACCATGTGGTCTCCAGTGACCATGAGACCGGAAGAGAATATCATATCCCCCTGGAACTGGAGTTATAGGCAGTTTTGAGCCACCGTGTGGGTGCAGGGGACTTAAGCCAGCTCCTCTGTGGAAGCATCATGTGCTCTTAAATGCTGACCCATCTCTCTAGGGCATATAAGATCGTTTTTATGGGCTATAATACAGCCACTAAAAATTACAATTTTCACGGAAAATTCAAGATAGTCTTATTTCTGCATGTGGAGCTAACCAACCAAATAAACAAGAACAACAAAGGAAACAAAGCAGAACTCACATTGAGAGGCTTTTCAGAAATACCTCAACTCCACCTTCAGGTTGTCCCTAAGTAGCTTGTCCTTTGGTTGGGCTTGCACCTCTAGAGTGAGTTTTCATGGGTTCCAGGGATGGAGCTTGTAGGCGGGCTTGGTAGCATGTGGCTTTACCAGCTGAACGACCTTACCAGCTCTTCTGTAGCATTTGTCATGAAGTTCAGCTTCAGCAATGGTTAGAGAGTAAGAGACATTCACCCTGAAAAGCACAGGGAACAGGGCATTGGTGTCAGCTAACGTGTCTTCCAGGTGGGCCTTGAGTCCAAAGGGTAGAACGGTTGTGCAGGAACATGTTCACTTACTCAAAACTGAAAACCAGACATGCAAGGCAAGAAGGCAGGACACAGCCTGGGAAGCAGACAGACCTTTATTACAGCATTTCAAAAGGAAGCCATCAAAGCTACTTTTGATGGCTCAGATCTGAAAAGTCCCCGCAAAGCTCACATGCTAAAGGCTGGATTCTCAGCTGATGGTGCCCTTGGGAGGAGTTGGAAATGCCAGCAGCAGGTGGCCCTTGACTGATACACTGGATTCTTCTGTCTCTCCCTCTCTCCCACTTTCTGGCCCTCATGCAGCTTTCCTCTGCCCTGTGTTCCCTCCGAGAAGTGCTGACTTACCACAGGCAACCACACTCACCAAGCAAGGACTGAATGAAACCTCTGGGTGAGAAGCCAACATAAGCCTTTCTGTCTTTTAAGGTCTCTTGTCACAAGGACAGGAAGCTGAGTGACAGACACACCCTCATCTTCTGGTTGGGAAAGTGGCAGGTGGTGCTGTACCCCAAAGGTCAACATTCGCTAAACTGAGGAAACAAAAAGTACCTACTTCTTAGCCACTTGGTTCACCTCCACTCCCTTGCTGACAACAGATGGTCAGAAGTTACTCTGAAGGGGAAGGGCCAGAAAACGTGAGCAGTATCCACACGAGGCTCCTGATTCCTCGACCTCATGATGGCTGGGAAGACAGCTCAGTTGGTAGACTCAATGCTGTGTAAGCATTAGACCCTGAGTCCTATTGCTAGCAGCCATGTATGAGCCATGCACGACCATGCACGCTTGGGAGAAGCGGGAGAGAGACACAGAACCCTGAAGCTCGCTGGTCAGCCAATTTGCCTGAATCAGTGTGTTCAAATTCAATGACAGACCCTGCATCAAAAAAACAATGTGAAGAAGCAACTGAGATGGGAAAAACCAAATCCACTTTTGGTCTGAGAAGTCAGCTGGATGTCAATAGAAATCAATACATTTTTACCACTCAGGAAAATAGAAAAGCAATTAAATACTGATACCTACTGTCTACCTCTGCCCTCCACATGCATAAGAATCCAGACACACATAAGCACACACACACACACACACACACACACACACACACACAAATCAGACAACTCCATAAAAAAATGGGCTAAGTATATTAACCAAAGAAATGGCAGGTAGCCACTATGAAGTCTTAGTCTTGCCAGTACTGTATGAAGGGAAAACTGGAGACTTGAGACTGGCTTTCCAACCCAGCAGATAACAATGATCAACCAATAATTTGTAAGCATACATACATAAATTACCAGTGTTGGTAAGGATGTGGCAAAAAGCAACACTTTTAATCATTGTGATGGAAAGGGTAAGTCTTCCCAGAGGAAGCACCTATATGCTGGGCATCCTCAGGAGGAGGCTGTGTGTGACCCACACAGTGACCGCCAGTTGTGCAGCCTCCAGGTGTGCTGGATGCTGCTGGCAGGAAGAGGAAATCTGCATTGCAAACAGCAACTGTAGCTGCATATGCTCTCTGGTGTCTCTCTGTCAAGGAAAACTCCAACACACATACAGCTGAGACCAGAGCCAAGAATGGACAAAATAAGGCATCCTGTAGAAATATCAAGAGCCCAACCCTGAGGTCACATGGGTGGAGTGGGGAACCTGGGAGGAGACCCCTAAAACTGGCATTTGTCACGCTGCTAAGAAACATCACCACCAAGCAGCACAGCAAGGTCCACCAGGTTATCTTCATGGGTGGTGTATTAGTTAGGGTTCTCTAGAAAAACAGAACTAATAGAATGAATATTATGTGTATATATTTATATATGTATGTGTACACATTTACATATTTACATGTATGTATATATACATATTTATATGAGTGCATATATTTATGTAATCTATACATATATATTATATATGTGCCTATATATGGGACTTATTCAAGTGGCTTACAGGCCGTGGTCCAGTTAGTCCAACAATGGCTGTCCCTCAAAGGAAAATCCAAGAATCCAATAATTGTTGAATCCACAAGGCTGGATGTCTTAACTGGTCCTCAGTATATGCCAGAATCCCAAAGAAGTAGGATCTAATGCCAGTGAAGGAGTGGACGTGTCAGTGAGATTGAGAGCAAGCAGGCAAAGAGCAGAGGCTTCCTTCTTCCCTGTCCTTTATAAAGGCTGCCAGCAAGTGGAGTCCAGATTAAAGGTGGTCTTCCCATCTCAGAGGATCTGGATTAAAGGTAGGTCTTTCCACTTTAAATAATTTAATCAAGAAAATTCCCTCACAGGTATATTTAGTTTACAACCAAAAATAACCCATCTGCAATAAAGAAATACAAAAGAGGAATTCGTTAATTCCAGATGTATTCAGTTGACAACCAAGAAGAGCCATCACAGGTAATTATTCTCACTGAAGGAAGAATAGCCTGCTGAGAGATGAGTGCAGTCCAGGCCTAGGAGACCCACCAAGGAGAAGTACACATGGCTGCTATGAAGGCATCTTCATTCCCTCATTGGCAGAGAACCTCCAGAGGAATTTTTGGTTTGGTTTGGTTTTTTGGTTTTGTGTGTTTGTTAGGACACCATTCGATTACGTATCTTGGTTAGCCTGATCACAGTATAGCACAGGCCGGCTTAGAACTTGCTGTGTAGCTCAAACTGGCTTCACACTCACCATGTAGCTCAGGCTGGCCTCAAAATTTCAATCTTCCTAAGTAATAAGATCCCAGGTGTGCACCGCCACACCTGCCTGAGAGACGTGTTCTTCAAATGAAATCACTGCTGGTTCCATCAGCCTCTTCTCTGGGCACAGACTGCCTCTTCAGATGTCCAGAAACAAAGCCAGTTGTAAGGAGAACCTGTGTGTGTGTGTGTGTGTGTCTGTATGTATGTGTGTCTCTGTGTGTGTGTGTCTGTGTGTCTGTGTGTGTGTGTCTTTGTGCGTGTGTCTGTGTGTCTGTGTGTGTGTCTGTATGTGTGTGTGTCTGTGTGTGTGTCTGTGTGTGTGTCTGTGTGTGTATGTATGTATGCGTGTCTGTGTGTGTCTGTGTGTGTCTGTGTGTGTCTGTGTGTGTACTGTGGAGGTGCATGTTCTTTCCAAGGCTATTTTCTCACATGAATTTCACAGATCTCGGAGCCAGAGTAACATTTGCTTACCAACAGCATAACACCAGAACAGCAATATGAGTTTCTTTATATGTTGGTTTTAGAACATTTTAGTCAAACGCTGCCACATCCAGCTATTCTACAGAATGCTTTCTGATAAAGTGTTAAATTAAAATAGTCCTTCTTTCAACACGTACAGTAATGTCCTAACCCTGCATTCTGAATCCTCCAAAAGGACTAGCAAGCTGGGAGTGAGCACACAGTAGGTCCCTCAGGAGGCAAGCCTGCTGAACATCATCGAAAACCGTTGGTGCCTCGATTTACCAGAGTCCATCCACATCAGCAGTGTTAGTATTCTCACTTTTATGGGAAAGGCATAACATAAGGCAAGATGCCCACTCAATGACCAGTTCAGGTGTCCAGGAACTCGAGTGGCCTGTGAGGTTTGTGCAAGAGAACAGAAAACCTATTTGAATGTGTCCTCCATAAGTCGCCAGGCATGTGACTCCAGGATCCTTTCTGATGTGTTTATAAAAAGATAAGGAGATAAAGAGAATATGTTCTCTGGGTGTGTGGTGAGGTATGGGGGGAAGGGGATGTCTCAGCGGGCCCATGCGGAGGCATCTCTTCCTCCTGAGGGACCAGCCACACATGGGTATAGTATAGAATAGAGTTTATTCAGGGCATGGGGAGGGGGGCCAGGAGGGTAGTAGAGGCAGAGAGAGAGAAAGAGGAAGAGAGAAAGAGAGAGAGAGAGAGAGAGAGAGAGAGAGAGAGAGAGAGAGAGAGAGCAGCCATGAGCACATGGAGAGAGTGGTGAGAACCTGGCTGTTGCCAGGTAACTGTGGAGGTGGAGTTAAGACAGAATACTAACACTTTCATCAAAAGATCGTGTTAATGCTAACCAGGATAAACATTGAAAATTGGTTTGTGACAAAAAGATTCACAGTAAAACAAGCCAGTTTTGGCAGAGGAGATACCGTGACCATGAAGGTGGTATTCCCAGGGCAAGCCTCCTCCGTTGCCGTCTGGATGTGCTGGCCCCTGTAATCTTCCCAAATGCAGGAAATGTGTGGTAGTGGGGGGCTGTGTTCTCACTCTACCCTGATTAAAAAGAAAAGAAAAAAAAAGTCAGTTTTAATTAGGGTAAAACTCTTGAAGATAGTGTTTTGTCTGTTGTGATTGTCATTTAAACATCTTTTCTCCTCATGAGTAAGGCTGTTGCTCATCTGGGTCAGCAACAACCGTTCTCAGTCGTCATATTAAAAATATTAAAAAAAAATACATTAAATGTGGCCAGGTGGTAGTGAACCTTTAATCCCAGCACTGGGGAGGCAGACACATGTGGATCTCTATGAGTTTGAGGCCAGCCTTGTCTACAGAGCAAGTTCTAGAACATCCAGAGCTACACAGAGAGACCCTCTCTTGGGGAAAAAAAAAAAAAATATGGTGCTGGGTTGATAGCTCAGGGTACAGTGTGGGTTCATAGCTCAGGGTACAGTGCTGAGCTGTCTTGCATAAGACTCTGTACTCAACCCCAAGCATCAAAAACAAAACAAAACCCTAAATACTGACAATACCATGTCCGTTTATTGTATTATACAAAAGCAGTATTTTGAAAGGGTTTAAACATGTTTAGAAAGTGAATTTCATCACAGTTTAAGAACCACTGCCTTAAAATAAATCCTTAGGTAAGTTGTGTGTGTGTGTGTGTCCAAAAATCATTCGGAAAGGGTTGCTACTGTGTTGGGTGATCATATATTGCATGGTCTCCATGGTAAACAAAACATTTATTTCCATTTAGAATCAGATACACACTAACAGTGGCTGGTCAGTAGCCAGGGCTCCACGAAGGAAGGCCTGTCATTTGACTCCCAATGCAGAGGCAGAAAAATCGCTAAGCCCCAAAGGAATCCCAGAGCTTTCGCTCTGCCTTCTGGGCTATCTCACACCCACTTTCTTCCATGGCCATCTACCTTCCTCCCCAAGATTCCTCCACTCGTGGTGGAACCTTCCCAGAGGAGAAGCAGCTGCCTCTGTCCCTGGTCTAGGAAATGGGAGCCTTGCTCTGCAGGCCAGGCCAGGTTATTATCTGTGAGACCCTGCTAGCCTAGGCTAGCCTAGACATGGGCATCTGCGTGGGCTTTCGATTACTTCCGGCACAGAGTGATCTGCGCAGGCTCCAATCAAAGAACAGAAACAGAAAGCAAGTCTTCGGGTACAGAATGGACGATAGCCTTTACGAAAGTCAGCCTTATCTGGCAAATTGCTTGTGGGTGGGATGAAGAGACGGGAATGGCAGGAAACGACATCTCCAGCCTTCCGGATCATAGCTTCAGGACCGGTGTGACCTCAGACTATCCTCCATCAGGATACAGTCTGTGTGCACAGCCCTGAGAAGTGCATCTACAGGAGTGAGAGAGGCAGTTCTCTGGACTGAAAAGATTTTATATGAAGAGAAAAGGTGAGGCTCTGTCATTCCGTATGTGTTTAAAGCTTCAGATTTTGTCTTTTTCTCCTCATAAGCCACTAGCACATCTTCCAAATCTTCAAGCCATCCCATCCTTCTTGAATCCTCTTCCCTGTGACTTATAGAGTTTTGGGTCCCTGTTCTGAGCAGAAGCAAGGTAGTAAGCATAAGGCTTGCTGGTTCCACTCTCTGCTGCGGAGCAATGTACAGTTTGGCTTGCTTCGTGTGAGTCGGCCATTGGAGAAGACCTTCATCAAATGTCCACAAGGAGCACATGGGATCACAGTGTAGTCTGATGCCATAGGTCTTCAGTCAGTCTGCACAAACAAGCTGCTTCACAGTTCTGCCTGTGGCCAGAGCTCACCCCAGCGCTCTACTTAAACCGTCTCTATCACGGCAAGACATACAGCATCCTGCAGACCCTCGGTCCAGCTCAGAAGGAAGATGCGTGGTAAAGTGTTCCCTAAAATTCCACAAAATGAGAAGCAGTAAATGCCGCCACTCCTCATACTCTCCAAAGCAAATCACGGCCCGTTAAAGACACAACATTTTATTGCATTTAATTCCAGAAAAAAATTAGTACTTTGTTGCCAGCTAGGCAAGATTCCTAGGGACACATTGAAAAGCCACCCCTCCACACAGGCTCCTCGTGCCCACCCACTTACTTACCTCTGGATGTACACATGCATGCACTTCTGGGTGAACTCACATTGAATCACCCATGAGCACAGATTCACAGGCACAATGACTGGTTCATGGGCATGTGTGCGCGAATACACACACACACACACACACACACACACATACACACACACACAGGAACACTCATAATTATGAGACCATGTACAGTTTCACTCACTCACAAGCCTATGCATATTTACACACAACATACTCATGTATATACACTGCACATTTATATATACAAACCCACTCATACACTCATGTGTGCACACATATGCACACAATTATTTACAAACATATTCATCTGTATGTCCACAGTCATTCTTTAGCTTGCTAGTGGCTAACAGGGAAGAGCAGCTGCCTCTTGTCTCTAATGGCAAGGTATGTGTACAGTCCCCAGAGGGTTGCATACTGGCAACTCTGACGAAACTCCTCCCTTTGGTCACTGCTGAGGGAGTTACAGGCCAGAAGTCACCAGGAAACCAGATCGAACCAAGCTGGGCAGGAGCACGAGAGGTCCATGTCACAGCCACAGAAGAGGAGTTCAGGTGCACACTTCAAAAGAGCATGCTAATGCCTCTGACAACTCATGTGCATAGCAACTACAGGAGTCACTTGAAGGTCACTTCCTCTGTCCACTCTTGATGACAAAGGCGAGAGAGGCTACTTCTCCACCTCCTGCAGTTCTTTCAGGGTAGCCTGCAAGAGCCATCGAAGCTTCCAGAACACACTGGAAGAGGCTGTCCAGGAATTCCCTGAGGGACCCCCATGGTGAGCACACTCCTGGACGGCCTGCTGTAGCTGCAGCTGAAGCTGGGGGGAGATGGCGGGGCTCCTGTGTGTTGAGGAGAACCAGTGGCGGAATATTTTATCACAGATGACCTGGGGGGAGTGGGAGGAAGGAGAGAGAGGTTAACTCAGGGAAGCAACTCCTTCTTGACATCTCCTAGGTCTCAAGGACACTCTTACCTTGCTCCTTTGGGGAAGCCCTACAGAGAGAAACACCTACAGGGGTTTCCCTCTTAAACCTTCAGACACACAGCACTGAGACCCATAGTCTGCAGAGCAGCTCTTCAGATCAGATTCACACACTTAGGGTCCCCAGTGAGGACCATGCCTGGGAGCTACACAGAGAACAGCACTTAACTCTCCCTTCTGTCTCATTTACTAAACACCTTCACACACAAGAAGCACCTTTGACCTACATGTCCAGCTCCTCGAAAAGGTTATTTTTTAAAAATATTTTTATTTATCTTGACTATCAATTACCCTTTACCTATGGAAAAGGTTTTTAGTGTCTAGAAAGATACAGCATAGTTCCAGTCCTCTCCAGCACAGTCACAGGCAGGAGTCAATAAGTAACAAGTAAGCCCCAATCCTGGGTTTCCCTGAGAGGCCACAACTCCTCTGAATGTTCTCAGAAACTGAATCTGTTTTCATCAGACATGCGTAATGGATTGCATCTTAAGTGGGCCTCAAAGACCCATATGCTGAAGACTTAGTCACCAGCCTGTGGTGCTATCAGGATGTGTTGGGGCTGTTAAGAGGTCTTTGGTGTGTGCCTTGTCAAGGATGCTGGAATGGAGGTCTCTTCCTCTCCCTCTTTGCTTCCCTGCCACCATGAGGTAAACAGCTCTTCTTTGCAATACACCCCAGCCAGGATGCTGTGCCCCACACTGACCCAAAAGCAGAGGATTAGGCTGATCATAGACTGACCCCAAACTTTCCTCTTTATAAGCTGTTTGTATCAGGTGTTTTGTCACAGTGACTGAACTCTGACATGCAAAGTGCATCTGTCCAATAAAATACTGTCTAGTCAACATGAGATTACGTTGCAAATGCTGACCTTTTTCTGCTTGTGCTTTATGCTACATCCCAAAGAAAGCTTGTTTTCACTTCTGGAGCTGTATTCAATGACAGTAGTCAGGCAGAGGAATGAGTGTGTCCACATCCATTCCAGAGCCACAACATGGCATCATGATAAGGGTGGACACACTCATAACTCCCTAAAGCTTCAACTGGTACTTAATAGCATTTTAATGACTATTCCCAATTGGCAAAAGCATATTATTGTTGAGTTTTAATTAACATCATTTTAATTATGTCTTTAAATGATGAGATGAGATATGAGATAATTTTCTAAATCCTTCAGCTGTGTGGATTTTTCATCTGTGTCTCATTACCCCGCCCTCTCCTGCCAGTTTTCTTTGGCTCAAGGTTCTACTTGCTTATCAGTGAACCTATAAAATCTGTGTGTGTGTGTACATGTAGTATGTGTATATGTGTGTACATGTGTGTATTGTATTTGTATGTGTGTGCATGTGTGTCTTCATGTAGTATTGTGTATATGTGTATATTTGTGTGTGCATGTAGTATGTGCATGTGTGTGTGCATGTGTGTATATGTGTGTATTTGTGTGTGGATGTAGTATATGTATATGTGTGTGCATGTATGTATATGTGTATTTGTGTGTATACATGTGTGTATATGTGTATATCTGTGTATGCATGAAGTATGTGTATATGTGTGTATGGATGTGTGCATATGTGTATATTTGTATATGCATGTGTGTGCATGTAGTAGGCATGTTTGTGTGTACATGTATGTTTGTATAGATTAGAGGACAACTTGCAGGAGCCAGTTTTTTCCACTAGGTGAGTTCTAGGAATCAAAACCAAGGTGTTGAGTTTGGCCAGAGACTTAACCCACAGAGCCATTTTGCCAGTCCTTAGTTTCTCAATGCAAAGACTTGTGGATGAGACCAAAGATGGTGAGGACTCTGGTGAAAACCATCTTGTGTGCATGGCTCAAGGACAGCAGAATCACTGGTCCATCAAGGGGTAGCTCCCCATGAAGGGGACTGAGGTGGAACCCTGAAAGCCCATGTCATTGATTAGCCTTCTCAAAGATGAAACACCCAGTGACCACAGCACCTGACTCAGAAGTCTGTAGACCCTGTGGTGGTAGAACAAGTGTTGCCTGGCACGAGTCACCCGATGGATAACTCTGTTGCACGGGGCTCTCCGTCGTGGCAGGAACACTCCACAGTGTACTTTCCTGTGCACCTGGCTTAATCTGCTTCGCTTCAGCTCAGGAGTCCCATCAGACCCTAGGTGTAAAGCTCTTGGGACGATGGACTACAGAGAGGCATGGCTGGGGGAGGGAGCTGAATGACAGAATGAATAGGTAGAAATTATAGGGCAAGGGGACTTAGCTCTCATTCTTTCTCTCTGTGTGAGAATTTACAGGGAGGCAGATGCTTGCAGAAAGAATGGATCTCCTTAGGTATGAGGACACTGTGGTGGAGAACATGCCTCCTTATGGATCACTAAGGTGAGTGTGGCTGATTTGGCTGGCTCCTACTTCCTGCTCTAAGTGGCCAACCTCTTGGAGAGAAGGAGGACCATTCTTCTCTTCAGCCCAGGGCATGCAAGTAAATGCATTCCTCTGCCCCCTGCTAGAATCTCCAAACAAACTCTCAGAAGCAGCCTCAAGAAAAGCTTCAGGAAAGAGAGATAAGCCCACTGGGGGCTGTGCTGGTACCTCCTCCACCCATCAGATCCTGATGGGCCACTTAGGCAACCACCACCCAGGTAGTGAGAAACAAAGTGTGATGAAGAACTCCCGCCTCCTGCCCTTAGGATGCAAGGAGCCCAGAGGCATGCAGACACAAAGGTCACATCCCCAGTCCTGTGGGCTGTTCACCTGCAGGTTGGTGTTGACACGCCGGGCTCCACACTTGTTCACTCGCAGGTCACACTTGGAGAAACAGTCGAAGAAATTGCAATCTTCATCTCCTGTGCAGTTTTGCTCAAGGATTTCCCTCATCTTAGGCTCAAAAAAGGCCATGTCTACATCAATAGCTACCACCTGAAATCAAGACAGCACAGACAGCCATCAAATCGGAGCGTGGGCCCTGCAGGAGAACCCACTTATGGCAGCTTTTCCTGTCCTGATGGCAATGGGTCACAGGTGACTGGAGGGTTCACCACAGGGCTGTGACCACGGAGTCCACCTGTCAGGAGGAAATGCCCAGCTCATGACCTTGCTTCCCCAGGGTATTTACAAGTGCTTCCTTTGACACTAGCTATTATCATAGATCATATCCTACAGTATCACTGTAAAAAAAATTCTTTCATGTCACTAACTCAAGGATGGGGACTGTAGCCAGCCATAACATTTTCATCTTTGAACCTTTTCTGGACTTTAAAGTGAAATATGTACAATGCCTTACAATAAATTTTTTTTCTGTTGCTTTTTTAAAGTTCATTTTTTATTTGTACTTAGGTATATGTGTGTGTGTGTATTTGTGTGCAAGAATGCCACATGTGTGCAAATGCATGTGAGGCTGAAAGAGGCTGTTGGATCTCCTGAGGCTGAGTTACAGGCGGTTGTGAGCCATCCGACCTGGGTTCTGGGAACTGAAAATCAGGTCCTCCAGAATTGCAGCTGGCACTCTTAACCACTGAGCCATCTCTTCAGCCCGCGCCTTCTAGTTCTTTACTGATTGTCTATGACATTTGTCAACATAAGCAACAGAAATAATCAGAGAAGCTTTCCCAGAGAATACTGATTCTTGAGAATAGAATAGCAAAGTGTTGCTAGGATGAGATGCAGGTTCACCCTGAAGGTGAAGGTGAAATGCAGGTTCATTGTTAGAGGTCAGGGAGAGAGGAAGGTTTTAAAGGCAAAAATAAGGTCGAGGAGGAGATAGCTTGGTTAATAAAGTGTGCTTGAAGACCTGAATTCAATCTCCAAAACCCATGTTAAAAAAGAAAAAAGAAAAAAAGAAATGTTGTAGTTCCAGAGCTGTGGAAGCAAAAACAATAGATCCCTGGGGTTCAAGAGTTAACCAGCCTAATCTGCTTGCTGAGGTCCAGGCTAGTAGGAAATCCTGCCAATTATCATCATCATCATTATCATCATCATCATCATCACCACCATTTAAAAGTTCACAGCTCCTGAGGAATGACTCTGGCCTCCACACATACACAGACAGGCACACTCACACACTCGAGTGCGAACAACCCAATTTACAAGACAAAAGTAATGAGAGTAACACCAGAGGTTTTGAAACAAGAGTCCTTGGTCACAATGATTGACAATTATGGCATCTGTCCAAGGATCAATAAACAGTAATGGGGAGGATGTCCTCGTGTCCTCGCAGAAGTGTCTTGTTCAAGTCTGTGGTGGCTTCTGTGAAAGCCTGTAGATTTGACAGAGTCCATGTGACACTCACTATCAGGTATGAGGCACAGGGCTTCCCCCCTCCTGCTCCTTCTTGTTTATGTTTGCTGTGAGGATTCCATTTTGACCCTGCTAAGTTTCACATTTCTTCCCAGCTCTCCGGGTGAGGATTACAAATGCTGTGAGAGATACATAATTGAGCCCCAAGACTGTGAACAATCACAGGCTGCTGTTTATGGCACATCTGGTACCCACATCAACACACCGAACAGATGATCAGCATAAATAAGCCCTGAGCTCAGGGCATCAACCACTAATTCCACTGTCAGAGTAAGAACTTGAGCACTGCTGGAATGTCAGATTTATCCTTCTGGCTTTCAACCAAATGGGCTTCAAAACCAGAAAAAGAATAACTCATAAATTATGCAGATTTTTCTCCACCACCTGGATACAAAAAAAAAAAAAAAGTGAGCTCAAATTTGCAAGATTCTGGAGTCTGCCCAAGTCCAACAGCTGACAGCTTTGAGATAAGAAGTCATTTCAAAATGTGACATCTTTGACAGGACTGGCTTCCCACAAGCCCTCACAGGTCACTGTGAAAATCTCAGAGAGGGTTCATTCACTGGTGTCATTTGGCTTCGGAAGGGTGTGTTTTCTCATTTCTACCTTTGTTTTCTCTTCACTCAGGGTGGTAGGATTTACCAGTAAAACAGCAGAAGGGAGGTAAACTATTTTAAAACTGGCAGAACAATGAGAGTAACGTACAGAGAACCTCTCCCCCTTTCCTGATCTTCGCCTAATAATGAACTCAGTCCAGGCAAATAGGCCATTGCTATCTGTTTGTTTTGAGGGAATTAATGTTTTTTTGTTTTTGTTTTTTTAACAATATGTTTTTAGTCATTGACAACTTCATGCATATGTCCCAAGCTTCTTGATCATATCTATCCCAAGTCTTCCTTCCTATGTCCCCCACACCCGCTGGTCTCTGAGTTCAAAGCCAGCCTACAGAGGGAGTTCTATCTTGAACCTCACCATCCCACTCCCTTGCCAAAAAAAAAAAACCTAACCAACCAACAAACAAACAAACAGATTTTAAGTGGTACATAGACATACATCAGGCAAAACACCCATGCAATAAAATAATTTAATAGTTTTTAGTTTTTCAAATTAGTGAGAGTTATGCTAATGAACCTGTCTTTATAATTTGTTAGGGGCGAGGACCCATCTCTCTGATTTCTGGCACTTTCTCCAGCCTCTGTGTTCCTCCTCAGCACCATCCATGACACTGTTCCTCTCATCTCCCAGTGAGACACTCATTTTTAATTTATACTGCGTAGCCTAGAATAAATTGCAGCTCCTGTGTTCCTAAAATAAGAACAGCAACAAAACAATCAGGAAAACCTTCACAGTATTTCTCAGCATCAGGAGAATCACAGAACTCATCCTGCACAAAATGGTGTAAGTAGTGTCTGCTGCTTGAACCTGGTCTGGGCACCAGACTGGAAATAATCCTTCCTCTCTTCCCCACTGAATGGGTTGTTCTTGGTCTCCTCACACACCTTCTCTCTCTCTCTCTCTCTCTCTCTCTCTCTCTCTCTCTCTCTCTCTCTCTCCCTCTCTCCCTCTCTCCCTCTCTCCCTCTCTCTCCCTCTCTCTGGAGGCATCTCTCTTGCTTGAAAGGCATGCTCACGAGGTTTGGGGTCATCTATCTTTTCTAAGCTGTTCATTTGTACACTTCATAAACCCTGAAGGCCTGAACTGCAAGACTCAGAATCTTCTGTTCCTGTGGCTCATCTATAAGAAGCCCTCCCTTTCTTCAGGCAGGAGTCAGACAGGAGTCAAAAATAGAGCCCCCATCTTTTGGAAGCAGGAGTGCAGTAGTTCTTAAAGACCACAGCGAAGGTGCCTTGTTTGTTAGCTTGTTTGGGTGTGTGTGTGAGTGTGTGTGTGTGCGTGTGCGTGTGCGTGTGCGTGTGCGTGTGCGTGTGCGTGTGCGTGTGCGTGTGCGTGTGCGTGTGTGTGTATGTGTGTTTGAGACAGGATCTCATTATGTACCCCAGGCTGGCCTTGAACTCACCACCCTCCTGCTTAGTCTTTCTGAGTATTGGATTGGCTCACAGTTGGTGCTTTGTCCTCGTCCAGAGTCTCAGAGTCAGTAGATCTGAGGTGCAGTATGAAAATTTACATTGCTGGGCTGGTAAGATAGATGACCAGGTAAGGCGACTTGTCACCAAACCTGAGGACCTGCATCCAAACTATATGGTATTAAGGACAGAACCGACTCCCACAAATTGACATCCAACCTCTCTGCATATGCTGTGACATTTATGCTCCCCCACACCCAGAATAGATAAGTAAATGTAACAAAAAAAAAAAAAAAATAGAATTTGCATTGCTAGCAAGCTCTGCAATGTTGAGGATACCCACTAATACACCGCAGGGAGAGGACTCCTGATGATAGTGTGTGCTTCCTGAGTTCCTCCCTCCCTCCACTGTGGATCACAAGCCCTGATGTCTCTCATGCAGGCAGTCACAGCTGCTGAGAACTCAAGGGGACAATGGCTATGCCACACCCAGAGGACAGCACTCCACATTGCCACATCCCTGAGACTCGAGTGATTATATCCCCCTCGGGTGGCTATGCCGTCAGGAATCATAACAGCTCTATCCGTACCTCAAATGACTTTTCAGAAGCGAAAGGCAACTGCTCGCCTTCCTCCAGCATGATTCTGTTCACTTTGTTGAGAAGCCTTAGCTAGAGTGGCAACCAGCCCCCAAACAGCAGCTGGTAGGATACTATATTGGGGGGCTTCATCTGAGAGACACTGGTAGACCCACAGCAAGGCATAATACAGGACTGAGCTCCCCCAGTGCATCCTGCCTAGTGTGCACACTCTTATGGGAACCATAAGGCTGCCCAAAGAGCCCTCCCCCTCACCCCTGAACCTTCTAGAACCAACCAGAACTACCCCCACATCCATCTTTTCTCATTTAAAGCTGCCCCCTGGATCTTCATCCCCTCCAGGGCACCCACAGACTGGGCACTGGGAGGACATAGTGAACAAGGACAAACAATTGATTACATACAACACTGATGGCAAATTTAGTTCCCTAGATTCTGAGCTGCTTTTAAAAGGCTATGTCAATACAGTGCAGCCTGCCATGAAAGCCCACGGCCCAGCAATAACTTATTGTTATTGATAATTATAACAATAACTCAATGTGCTAACCAAGATGGAGAGCTTATTCCTCTGCCACGAGCCAACTCCCAAAATGATCAATCCAGTTTGAGTGAACAAAGTCACTGCAGCCCTGAGTGCCCAGGGTACAACCCTCCTCCCCACTGCCCACTCTGTGCCTGTGATGTCACAGGCTTCCTGTCACCTTTTCCCGTTGGGTGGCCCAGCATCTGACCATGGAGGCAATGAGACCAGGGTCAGGAAACACAGCAGGAACCTGACTTGCTACTTTTAAGAGAAGAGAGAGTCCGCTACTATCTTATAAAACATACACGCCTCTCTGTCACCTCTTATCCACCACAGTATATCTCTGGTGCAGCTGCATGGCCCCAGAGTTGAGGATAAAAGGGTGCCTTCCATCTACAAGAGCTGCAGGGATAGACATTCCTCGTTTCCCTCCCTGC
This sequence comes from Arvicanthis niloticus, assembly GCF_011762505.2. NCBI lineage: Eukaryota > Metazoa > Chordata > Mammalia > Rodentia > Muridae > Arvicanthis > Arvicanthis niloticus. The sequence continues at coordinate 5,238,868 of NC_047671.1, forward strand.
TAGCAGGCACTAGAACTCCACCTGTCTCTCTAGATGTCTTATGTGTAGACCTGAAACTGACTAGAATCTCTCCAGAAGAGTAATGTCGACTGGCATTGACTATTCTCAGCACACTGGTGCTTATGGATACACGATGCCTGGCCCGGAAGAACAGCTCTCCTCCGCATCATCGGCAACCCAGGAAGTTTATCCTCTGCAGACCACAGATGCTGTAGCAGCACTAACCAGCCCTCAAAGCTGCCCTCAAGGACGTGAGACATCTCCTCTGCCCCCTGCCTGACTCTGACACCTGTGGCTTTCTTCACTGGACTGGACCTCTCTAAAAACGGAAGATGCACTTGTTTAAATCCTCTTGTCAACCTAGCAAGGAAGTGGTCTGGAACGGGAATCACCAGGAACCATAAGGCTGCCCAAAGTTACACCCAACTTCCTTCCGGAGGCCAAGAACTCACTTCCTCCCACACAGACCAGAATCTTACCAGAATCCTCTTACCACAACATGGCAGCCTGCTTCCACTCACCGTGAAGTCCCTCTTGATGGCGAAATTCTCAGGTTTGACATCACAGAGGTGGAGGCGGTGGGAAAAGTCACTGTCGAAATGGCTCACCATGTCCAGGAAGCTGAGGGCAATGTGGCTAATAGCCTGGGCTTGGCCAGCATCGTCCAGTGGGAAGAGAGCCTTGTGGTGAGGGCTACCAGCAGCCAAGTACTCCACTGCGTAAAAATGACCACAGGATCCCAGGACGGGTAGGATGTGGCGGCTCAGATCTGGCAGCAGGCTGAAGTACACATATTCCTCCTGTTGGAGCAGTGACCACGCACTGGCTAGTTGTTGACGCCAGCCAGGGCCCTGCCTGGCAGGCCACAGCGGGGCTATGCTGTTGTTGGGCAGCTCCAAGCCTAGCGTGTTCTTGACCTCCCCTGCTACCATCAGGAGCAGCTCAGCCTCGGGGATACCCGGGGCACCTGGCCCTGCTTCCTCCTCCAGCAGATTGAGGGGTGGGAAGCTGGAGAAGGCCTCCCTTTTGGATTTGAGGACAACGGTCCGGCCGCGCCACTGGGCCTGCAGCACCTTCTTACCACGCTCGTAATACAGGCAGCGTTGGTACAGCAGCTCCCCGCCCACACACAGGTCCTCGCACAGGGCGCCTGTGAGCCAGCCACCGCGGTAGTCCTGGCACTGGAACAAAGAGAACAGAGGGTCAGGGCAGGGCACGGACAGGGGGCAAGGACTTTGTAATTAGTTAAGGAGAGAAAATGTCCATGAGAGCATTGAGATCACCCGGGAGGTAGGCTCAGGTGATCACCTCGACCTATGCGTTCCCCAGACAACCCTTAGCAGAAACATGGATTAAATATTGCATCTGCTCAGAACATGCACTGACTGTTTCACGAGCCGTCACTTCTCTATCATACAGTATAGCAAGTACCTCCATTGTAGTGGTATCAAAGGAAACCCAGAGGCGACTCAAAGCATAGGGAAAGGCGTACACTATACAGACACTAGGCTGCCGTAGAAGGGACCAAAACCCTTGGGTTGACTTTTGATATCCAGTGATGTTCTAGAATTGGTTCCCCACAAATACAAAGGGACAACCCGGATTTGGTGAGTGTCTCATCAGGATTCTGTCACTCAGTCTAGCTGAGGACATGGCCTTCAAAACCTCCAGAGTCAAGAGCTCATCCTCTGTGGTGGAGCTGGATACACCTGAGAACATCTGAACCCTGGAAGAACAGACCCAGGCCACAACGCTCAGCTGTGACTCCACACTGGAGGCTTATCCAGAGGCTTTTTAACGTTCCCATACTGCAACAGTTAGTTAAGTTGAATGAGGCCTCGGAGTTTCGACTGCCCCTTGGAGTGACAACAGTACTGTTCCTTCCAAATACACTGGTGTTTGCTATTTTCAACCATGAGGTGCTTATGTTTCTGAAGCTCTCAGAATGTCAGATAGCATGCCTCCAGGCTCACAGAGTGAACGTAAGGCACTGGGTGCAGTGTCTCATGACACACACTCTGGAAGCATGGAGACAACCTGCAATTGTAGCAGCATTGAAGAAAGATTCCCCAGAAGCCTTAAATGGGGTGTCACTTCTAAACACCATGGGGCTCCAGGATAGAGCCACTCAGAGGGAGGGAGAACCGGGTGCCCTTCCTTACCATGCATAGATCGCTAGGAAGACTATCCTGTCTGACTGTCCATCAAGAAAGAAGGCACAGGAAGGAGCATGGAGTAAAGGGAGAAGAAAAAAATCACAGTTCTGTTCTTTCATTGTCACCATTTTTCATGAAGCCCAAATCTCTGGACTCCTGTGTATCTCAAGATGAGAGAATATTTTCTAAGCCCGCACAAGTGAATCCCTCCATATTAGCAAATAAATACAAGCCGCTGTCCTCTCCCACAACATCTACAGCATCTGAACCCACAGTCATTCACTTTACTTCTTACATGGTCCTAAGACAGGAATAAAATCTTTTCATTCCATTTTGCTTATTGTAAAATGCCTGGATGATCCACTGTGGACACTATGCAGTGTGGCACACTGAACAAACCACTGGATGAAAAGCTGTAGTCTGAAGTCTAACTGCTGGGCTGCAGTGTTCCCAGCATGCCTCCTGCCTGGTCGGGGCCGCCTCCTCCTCTATATCTTAGCTGCTCTGCCTTCCTTGCACAGCGAGAGTGACTGTACAGCCCCGTAAGACACACATGAGGGAGGTTCAAAGGATGCCCAGGGCTGGGCTAACAAGATGACCTTTGAACCATGATCAGATATGTCAGCGTGTTCTTTGCAAAGGCAGGCGGGTAGTTTCACATTAGTCAGCTTTGCTGTTTGTGAGTTGATTATAAGATGTGCTTTCAAGTCAAGAAAATAAACTCCTGGTGCTTAGAGAAAATAATTTCAAACCCAAAAGCTGTCTGGAAACCACAAGCTTTCATGACTCATTTGGCCACATGTGGTGTCAAGCGAGACTGAAACAACAGGACGTTTACAGCCACTGTTTGACTCTGACTGCATACACCTTAGAATTCCTAATCTGCCTGGTGACTGGTGCTGCCCCGCATGCAAAATATAATGTACACACCACACTTCCTCTGCACCATGCAAAAATTCCAAACCACGAAGTAGTCAAGAAGTTGTGGACCTTTATGAATACTGAAGACAGAATGTCCAAACGGCCTGTTAACAAAGAACACTCCTGTGCTTGAAAGTGGTGCCTGCATTGTCTGACCACTTTAAGACAGTGACTTCGCAGCACTCTCAAAACCTGAAGCCACCGGTCCAAGCAGCCCATCCCCACTGGCTTCCTGCCTACAGGTCTCTCCTGTTACGATGCCCTTTAGATCTCTGTGAAGCACGGACACTGAGGGTCACACTAGTCAAACACATGTGACAAGCCTTCTCGTAACAGAGCTCTGCAGAAAGTGCGGGACCCAGGGCTGGTGACGTGGCTCAGCCGTCCATCCTGCTGCTGCGTCAGAGGGTCTGAGTTCAGTTTCCAGAACACACATGGCGCCCCACAGCCATCTGTTCCATTCCAGAGGAGGGTCTGACACCCACTTCTGACTCAGACACCAGGCACACACATGGTACACATAAATAAATGCAGTTAAAGCTTCTATACATGAAATTAAGTAAAAGTTTAAAGTAGAAAGTGCTGGGCCTGATCTCCCAGCTAGAGAATAGCATAAGCCCAGAGTTGTGCTGCTGCTGCTGCTGCTGCTGCTGCTGCTGCTGCTGCTGCTGCTGCTGGTGCTGCTGGTGCCGGTGGTGGTGGTGGTGGTGGTGGATGTGAAGGTGGTAGTGGCGGTGATGGTGGTGGTGAAGGTGATGGTGGAGGTGGAGGTGATGGTGGTGGTGGCGGAGGTGATGGTGGAAGTGATGGTGGTGGTGGAGGTGGTGGTGGTGGTGGAGGTGGTAGTAGTGATGGTGGTGGTGAAAGTGCCAGCGGTGGTGGAGGTGGTGGCGGTGATGGTGGTGGTGGTGGTGATGGTGGTGGTGGTGGAGGTGATGGTGGTGGTGGTGATGGAGGTGGTGGTGGAGGTGATGGTGGAGGTGTTGGTGGTGGTGGTGGTGGTGATGGAGGTGGTGGTGGAGGTGATGGTGGAGGTGTTGTTGTTGGTGGTGGTGGTGGAGGTAGTGGTGGTGGTGGTGGAAGTGATGGTGGTGAAGGTGATGGTGGAGGTGATGGTGGAGGTGATGGTGATGGTGGTGGTGGTGGTGGTGGTGATGGTGGTGGTGGTGGAGGTGATGGTGGTGGTGGAGGTGATGGTGGAGGTGGAGGTGGTGGTGGAGGTGATGGTGATGGTGGTGGTGGTGGTGGTGGTGGTGGTGGAGGTAGTGGTGGAAGTGATGGTGGAGGTGATGGTGGTGGTGGTGGAAGTGATGGTGGTGGTGGTGATGGTGGTGGTGGTGGTGATGGTGGAGGTGGAGGTGGTGGTGTTGGTGGTGATGGTGGAGGTGATGGAGGTGGAGGTGTGTGAATGCCTGTGCATATGGAGGCCAGAGGTCAATTGTGAGTCTCTTCCATGTATTGCTCTTTACCTCGTTTTTTGAGACAAGCTCTCTCAGTGAACTGGGAACTCACCGTTAGGGCTTCACCCACTGGCCAGTGATTCCAGGCTCTGCCTGTCTCTGCCCTACCCCATGCTGGGGTTACAGGCGCACACCACCATGCCTGGCTTTCAGCGAGGATCTGAGCTCAGGTTCCCAAGCTTGTACAACAAGAACCTCACATTTTCTGAGACATTTTCCTGGCCTCCTTGGGTTAGATTTTTATGTCTGGAAAAGCAACAGCAGTAAGGAAACTGTATAAACCTACTCAGGTAGAACTGTTTCAAATGGCCTTCCTTGAAGTTGTGCTCCTGTGCTGTGTTCTTGGGACTTTACAGAATGTGGAGGAAGTGCTGTCGTTTGATCTTAACTCTGGGACCCCTTTCCAAGGCACAGGGCCAGGAAGTGAGCGTGGGAAGGTTGTCTCAGTCACTCTTTGCCCATGTGCTCCCACAGCACATAAGGAATAGTCACTCAGGCTTCTCAGAGGCCTTCCCAGATAGTCTTAAGAAGGGTAGGTTCTGAAATAAGCAGTGAGTGTGGAGATGTGGTCGTAAGACTGTACCTGTCATTCATTCGTGTCTTCCATTGTCTGCGTCTGTGTTTCCCCAATGTTGCCTCGTGTTGACAGTTTCACATCTCTACAATAAATCCAATAAGAAAATGCAAACTTCCTCGAGATCCTTTTGAATTAAACAAGAGAATCTGCGTGATACCCAAAAGTGCCTTGGGTCAGTTCCACAAGCATTTCTCTAGTGTCACTGCATTAGTAATTTAATTGAGAATGCTCTCGCATGAGGTGCAGGGCAGAGTTGAAAAAAAAGGAGTGAGTGCCCGAGTGGTGGGGGGAGAAGATGGGACTTCATAATCTCACAGTGCAGTCAAGCCAGAGAGAAATCAGTCCCTGATGAAGCCTAGAGAAGAGGCCCTGGAGACAAGGTCGCAAGCTGGGCCCTGGCTATGGCCCCAGCCAGCCATAGAGCTGCTCTTCTTTGCTTATGAGTCAAAAGTAAGTGTGTAGCAGGGGAAGCTGACTCTTCTCTCTAAATGGTGACTGTCGCTGCCACAGTCATGAGTTACACCTGCAGATTCCAGAGCCAGAGAATCCCTTCAAGACTGGCCTAGAACAAGGCCTGGAGGTTTAATATTGACAACTTTTCAAATTAACCCATTCGTGAATGAGTACTCATGGGACCACCTTCCCACTGCAGCTCCCAGACTTAGTTCACAGAACAAATGACAATTTTTCAGGCTCCTAATAGCAGAGCACAGTATGAAAGAACCAGAACACAACTCAGTTTAGTTTTGGGTCAGGATGGGTTTGCCGCTAGGCATGTAGGATGAGGACAATTGTCCAGTGTCACAGGAGACATCACAAAGTCCAACCAAGTCAGAGGCACAGTCCCTAGAATGGTATCCCTAGGCAATGTAAACTTTCCTCTCCAGCTTCCCAGACCTGGTTATGAGAGAGTGAGGTCAGAGCTTCTTGGAGGACATGGTCTGACCTCAGTGCTAACAGTAAAGGAAGCCTCATCATCGGGCAATGAAGCAGAGGGTTGTTCTGTCACAGCGAGCTGTGCAAAGGCCCAGCCCCACGTTTTGATGAAGCATGAGTGTCCAGAGAATCAGAAAGGGTACTTCAGAACGGAGAACAGTTAACACCTGGGCCGGCGGCCAGACTGGAATAGTCTATCAGAAATACAATTCCAGGGCTTGGACAATGGCTTGGTGGGTAACACACTTGTTGCACAACTATGAAGACCTGAAGGTATGTCAGCACTAGTCTGTAATCCCAGTGCTCCTGTGGCAAGACTGAGAAGGGGGCAGAAATAGGAGACTCTCTGGTATACATGGTAGTAAACTACGAGACCCTGTTTTCAAACAAAATAGAAAGTAAGCCGGGCGGTGGTGGCGCACGCCTTTAATCCCAGCACTCGGGAGGCAGAGGCAGGCGGATTTCTGAGTTCGAGGCTAGCCTGGTCTACAGAGTGAGTTCCAGGACAGCCAGGACTACACAGAGAAACCCTGTCTCAAAAAAAAAAAAAAAAAAAAAAGAAAAGAAAAAAAAAAAAAAGAAGGTAAGGGCTAACACCCAAAGTTGCACTCTCATCTCCATATGTGCTCTGTAGGATGCATGTACACACACACACACACACTCACACACACCAGTCTAAAATTTTCTATTTCAAGGTTGGCACAGTGATTTACACCATGGACCTAGCACTGGGGAAACCAAGGCAAAATGACAGCCATAAGTTCGAGACCAGCCTTTCTATGGAGTGAGACACTGTCTCAAACAAACCCCACTCCAGTCATTCTCCTGTCCCATCTCATGACATGCTTCCCAACCTGTCAAATTCCCAGAAACTTCCCCACTCCTTCTAGGATCCCCCCCCACCCCACCCCCACCCCACCCCACCCCCGCGCCCATCAGACAGTCATTGTCTGTGCTGGGTTCACCAACATATTGCTTTATATACAAATCTGTTTCACCAATGAAATGTCCAGGAAATTGACCTCAGCAAATTTGGAGGGCAATCCCAAACAGGAGTCAGGGAATGCTTAGAATAATGCTGTCACTGCTAAGTTGGTATCAGCCTAGGGGTTGTGGTGGGTGGGGCTTGGGGGGTCGCTGTTATAAAAGCCTATGCTCTTTCAGGGGATCAGTAAGTTGACTTCTTGCTGGGATGCCTAGTGTCAAAAAAAGGCAGGATGTAGGGCGGACCAAAGGCCCCCAAGTCTGCTGGCTATCACAACTTCTCAGTGGCCCAAGAAAGAAATTCACCTAAGAATGTGCGCTCAGAAGCAAGCGCTTGAGTGCTTAACTGCAGAGCAGCTGCTGTTACTTTGTGTCATGATGCTCTGTGACTTAGGTCCCACCTGTCTTCTACAGGTGGAGAATTCTCTCCCCTGTGGCTGGCTAGTTACTCCACTCTCTGGAACTTGGCATGTCTGTGCCTGATGAATACAGAGAAACACTTAGTCCAGCAAATAAGAAACTAGTAAACTCAACACACAAATCGCAAGTTTAAAGAGCACTTTGGAAACTTTCCTTCCGTCAGTGCTAAAGACTGAGGTATTTTATTAGCAGCACAACCTATTGTTTCAGCAAAAGTTGTTTCTTTAAGTCTGTATTTAAAACCGGGCTGTCTCTTCCTCCTCATCAGTAAGATTACAAGCGTGTGCAACCATGCCTGGCTTTTTCCCAGAACTCAGATCCTCATACTTTTGAGGAAAGTACTTTATCAACTGAGCTAGCTCCCTGACACCCCTGCTGACACAGTTCTGTATTAATAGTGAATCTGTGGTTCTTGTGGATGTACACACACACACACACACACACACACACATCATCACATGCCTCTCTCCTTTTCTCCTCCTCCAAATTCTTCCCATGTCCCCTTCCCAAATGCATGACCTCTTTCTTCAATAGTACACATATACATATGTGTATATTACATACATATATATGTATATATATAAATATATATATATACATATATATAACATATATATTATATACATGTGTACCTGTCCAGGGCTGACCATTTGAGACTGGATCACCTAGGAGGTTGGTAAGTGTTAAAGAAGCACTAAGTTCCTATGTAAGAAGCATTCAGACTTCATGAGAATAGTCCTTCTCCAGGAAGACACACAGTGTCTTGCAGAATCTCAGCAAGCATCGCCCCAGCATGCAAACCCTCCTCTGTAAGTGTGGCAAAGACTGTTTGCAGAAAGGGTCTGCTCAGTGCTATGAATTCTTTCTGGGCAGAGGCTCAGGCTGCTATGTTCCCTAAGGCCTGTGCAGTCTCTATTAGGACACACACACACACACACAGAGAGAGAGAGAGAGAGAGAGAGAGAGAGAGAGAGAGAGAGAGAGAGAGAGAGAGAGAGAGAGAGAGAGAGAGAGAGAGAGACAGAGACAGAGAGAGACAGACAGAGAGACAGAGAGAGGGGAGGGTAAGGAGGGAGAGAGAAAAGAGTCTTCCCTGTTTCCTTAAAACAAACAAACAAACAAACAAACAAAACCCCCAGAATCTTTAATGTAGGCAACAGGGCTAAATTCCACAGCACCTAACTAGTCTGAGGAGTCAAGGTTTCTGAACACAACAAGCTATGGGAAGATGGCTGTGGGGGATGAGGAGTCCCCTAAACTGATGTCCAGGGTTTGCAGTGTAGAAGCTTTCCTCTCAGGGTCTCTACTCTCCAATACACCAAGTAGAGGCTTGAATCCTCAACACATTAACATTTTTAACCAGGACAATGGACTTAAATGCTCCCATCTGCAAGAACGGCAAATGCTGTCAGAATTTGTTGAGAAAATTAAGTGAAACAGCATGGTCTGTACTTCTGACTATGCTACTGGGCAGCGTGGACATCAGCAGGCACTGGTGGAGAGCTCTTTGGCTCTCTATGGCGATCTACCTGCAGAAGCTAGGGGTGTTGGGGTGTCAGTCTTAATGCTCCCCATTCACTCTTCAGCCCAGCAGAGCCTCAACACACAGCTCCCCAGAAAAAAATAAGGCCCTAGCGACCTCACAGCCAACCCAGGAGGAGTCCCCCTTCTATGGATGCTCTACAGCTGCTAAGTCACACAAAAGGAGCTGGAAAACAGGGAATCCAAAGAACCCAGGGATCGAAGCTTTTAAAAAGTCAAGCTGGCTTTCTAAGCAACTCTTGTCTTTGCAAATGACAGACAGAAACCCCTGGGGACTTGCAGACCCTCACCCCATCCTCTAGCCAGCTCTTTACCACCTGGTTACTTTGCAGGTAAGATTCCCCCACTACCAGCAAAGCCACCTGACACTCTGGGGCCTGGGAACATAGACTGCCGGCATGGGAGACTCACCAGGACTCTTGGCTCTGCCAGAGAGAACCTCCCTTTGGCTCTAATTTCTTATGTGCACTGGGTACTCAGAGTGAAAGCTAATGAGAGTCTGGAGGCCAGTCAGAAAAATAACAACCGCTTTTATTATGTAGGATGAAAGCCAGGCAAAATGCAAAGTGCCAGGGAAGCCAGGACACAGAGGCGCAATTCAGAGCCAGTCCTCAGAAGCCACAATGCCAACCTCTGCTTGGCAGCTGCCTGGCTGGAACTGCGTTTTAGTCTGCCCTGATTTAAGGTCTTGGGTAAAGTGAGTCAGGGTTCTTTCTCGGTTTTGCCTCAGCAAATGCAGAATGAAAGTATCAGGAAAGGCCATGCGAACATGAAAAGAACACTTGCTGGGGTGAAGAGCAGCGCACACAGAGCAGCCATGATGCCTCCTGCCGCAGTTCACCTGACACTCCAACAAACAAACTTTGGAAAAATGGCTTTGGGAATTTGGCAAGAGTTAAGATTGAGAGCTGTAAAAGACAGAACCAATCTTTTCAGCTCTCTGTCAAACTAAAAATGATCCCATATGTCTGCATTGAAGATGTATTGGTAAAGCTTCTAAACAGAATTGGTTTTAATTTACAGCCTGGAATTCAGGGAAAGTTATGACTACCAATTACTTAAATCCTATCAGGCAATTTAATTCCCATTGGGCTTCTCTCAGCGTGACCAAAGGTAAATAAATAAATAATGGGCTTTGTTTCCTATTTTAATCTACAAGATTATATTAAGTTTGTAAATGGGACCTGGGTCTCAGCCAAACTATTAAATTTTGTTGTCTTAGTCAGCGAGCTTCACCAAAATAAAAGGGAATTTTATTGAGGGGGGGGGATTTTTAGATGGCTACTAGGGAAATTAATGTTCCCATCTGCAAGAAAAGCAAGTGCTGTTGGAGTTTAAGTCTTGCAATTTAAAACTTGATAGAACTTCAGCTAAGCAGTGAGCAGTAGAGAGAACGTGTGTCCCTGTGCTGAGGAAGCGAGTTAACTCGGTGATAGGAGCACCATTTAGTTAGGAAACATGCTTTGGGGGCTTAATTTTCTCCAATCTCCTTGAAAGAGGGAGGGATGGAGGGAGGGAGGGAGGGAGGGAGGGAGGGAGGGGAAGGAGAGAGGGAGGGAGGGGGAAAAGGAAGGAGGAGGTGGTAGAGTTGGTGAAAAAGCAGGGAAAGAAAAATCCTTTAAAAAGTATTCAAGGCTTAATACTTAATCCATTTCGAAATTCTTACAATCTGAAGAAGAAGAAGAAGAAGAAGAAGAAGAAGAAGAAGAAGAAGAAGAAGAAGAAGAAGAAGAAGAAGAAGAAGAAGAAGAAGAAGAAGAAGAAAAGACCTTTTTAAGCAAGTGAACTGAAACCCCTTCCCCCAAGTTTCTTGGAGATTTCAAACCAAATGCTACCTTAGTCATGATTTTAGGACGTGAATAATCACGGTGGGGAGGAAAGCCAGACTACTCTCTCCTCCTTTCTAGAGGTCGGAGATGCCTGCCTGTAAGTCTCTCCTAAGCATGAATTCCTAAGCAGAATCCAGAAAAAAAAAAAAAAAAAAAAAATGAGCCTTTTACTTCATAGAGGAAAGGCAAGAGCGACCATTCAGTAGCCCCCCCTGATGTGGTTTCTTTTGTATCTACAACAGGCTGACCAGGTTAAGGAGCAGCTCCGTAAAAATCCTTTGGCATTTCCTCTTTAGGGGACCAAGGTAGAGCACTAAACAGAGTCAACCAGGCTGGCTCCACGGCGCGTTGTGCTCCTTAGGAGGTTCCTCTGGTTCCTCTGGACCGAACAGCCAAGGCCTTGTCTTTAGGTCACCAGGAGGAGGAGCCCAAGCAATAATCAAACAATGAGGTTTGACCAGGTTGGAGTGATCCGGTAGCCCCAGGGGATCACCTAAGGACAGTGACTTAAGAGGCGAGATAGCCTAAGCAAGAGGTGTATCCTCCAAACCTGGCCACCTGAACTGGATGTAAGCACCTCAGACCAGGAATCGCCCTGCAAACTTTCCAGCATGAATATTGTCCGGGGACTCAAGACTAATTTTGAAGAAAAAGGAGGGATGCCCCGGCCCATAGCGAACTCCTAGCTCTTTGCTTGGGTATTTCATGAGCGCAGAGACCTCCTCTCCCCTTGGCGGGTAGCTCCCCACCCCCACCCCAATTCCCCTATCCGAGGATGGAAAGGTCGCTACAATGCTGCAACATCGCAGGTGACGTGGACACCGAGGACCCAGAGAAGGTGTCTGGAACCCGACCTGGACGCGCTACACTGGGCAATGCGGCGGCGGGACCTACCAGCGCAGCCAGGATGCGCCGGCTCTTCTCGTCCGTGCAGCGCTCCGAGAGGACGCTCGGGTGTGCGCGGAGCAGCAGCGCGGCTGCCAGCACCCAGCCGGCGGTCCACGCGGCGAAGGCGAGGAGCGCGCCCCGCCGCCAGAGCCCGCACCGTGCAGCCCGGCCCCGCGCGCCCGCCGCCCGCGCCATCGCCAGCCCTGCGCTCCGGTCGCCGCTCCGCAGCTTCAGGGGCGGGGAGGGGGAGGGGCGGCAGGAGGGGAATCCGGCCTCGGGGCACCGCTTTGAGTCCCAGCACTGCGTGGGGATCCGGCTTCTCGGACCTCCCTACCCTGACCACCTTTACACTTTCTTTTCCACTTTTCTTTCCCAAGACTGAGCCTCTCACTTCTCCGCAGGGCCTCACCACTTCCCTCATCTCTAGACTGCCGCCCTCTGTCTAGCCACTATACTTGCCCCTTCCCAGGACCCCACCGGACCCCCTCCAACCTCTAGGCTGCGGCTCTCTGCTCATCCCATCCCCTCCACCAAGTCTGACCTCAGCTTCGGATCCCTCCCCGCTTCCTGGGGTGACATCTCCAGGTTTGGAGAGAAAAAATGGGGGCAGTGAGGGACCGTCTGGAACACCCAGACCGCCCCCTCCCTAGAGCGCGGGGTCGCACTGCAGCCTCCCGGACTGCGCACGAAGGACTTGAGGTCTTGTAGAAGTAAAGAGGGAAGGGCTGTCAGCACTAACGAGGGCAGGACAAAGGTTTACCCGGTTTTCAACTGCTGAGCCAGGGCTCTCCAGACTATTCTCTAGCTTAGAGGTCACAGTGGGTGGCACGCTCAGAGTCCTGAGAGGTATTGTCAGCTTTGAAGCGCTCTAAAAGAGACAGGGCCTCAGGCTCTAGCATTCAAAAGACAAAAACGCAGCAGGGTTGCTGCAAACTGCTTCCCAGACGCCCTCCCACTGCCCTATACCATACCTTCTCAAGCTCCGTTTCTCACCCTGATTAAGCCTTTTCTAATAACCTCTAGGGAACTGGTGTTCTAACTTAGTCTATTCTGCAAGTCTCTGGTTCTGGGATAGCTGTCTCCCAGAATTCTAGAACAAATTGAATGCTCGGGATGAGTTGTAAGACTCAGGGGAAGTTTCCAAAACTTACAAGGCTCAGGAGGTACCTCCCTGTGGCCATGTAAAGAGTAAGGAATTGCTGGGACAGAGGAGAATAAGACACAGTTTAAAAAAATATTAATTTTTAAAATATTTCTTTAGGTTTTGAGATATTATAATTACATAATTTCCCCTTCCCTTTCCTCCCTCCAAACCCTTCCACATAACCTTCCCTACTCTCTTTCAAATATATGGCCTCCTTTTTTATTAACTGTTGTTACTTTCATCATATATATGCATATATATGATGAAATATGATGTATATACACACACACATACACACACACATACACCCTGCTCATTCTTTATAGTGTTACTTATATGTATGTTTTCAGGGATGCTCATTTCATATCAGATAACCAACTGGTGTGTTCTTTCCTGGGAAGGACTATTTCTCTCAATCTTTTTTCTTTCTTTTTTTTTTTTTTTTTTTTTTTTTTTTCCTTAACAAAGGAATAAAAATATGGGGCATGGAGGCACATTGTTAATCCCAACATTCAGGAAGCAAAGACAAGTAAATCACTGTGAGTTCAAGGCCAGCCTGGTCTACACAGGAAGTCCAAGATAACCAAGGCTGTATAGTGAAACACTATCTCAACAAACCAACCAACCTATGGAGAATGGGAAGCAACCCTTGAGATTAAAATTAATATCAGGATTAAGTTTGACTTTGTGACTTTTAGACTACATTAGTAAGCAAACTTCTTTTACCGTTTTATACAAAACAAAAACAAAAAAGGTAGCTTCATAATAAAGAGATCCGTTTACCACTGTTTGAACGCAGCAGTTAGAGTGGTCCTCTGGACTACAGGACAGACACAGAACCGCACTGCTGTGGTTGTGTGCTTTGTATTCTGCACGAAGCCAGAGAAGGTCTAGTCCATCAGAGCTCAGTCCACTATGCCCTTAGCCTGGGGTGTGGAAAGGGACACCTGATTTTGTACAATTCAAAATCACTGGTAGGTCTGATGAGGGCAGGTGGCAGAAGCCTATGGGCCATAAATAAGTGTACAATATAAGCAGATAAGTTGTGTGTGGGGGTGTCATAGCAACTTGATTTAAACAGGTTCAAACTCCTTTAAAAAAAAAAAAACTATGAAATCTCAGTTACTTTCCTGACTCCCTTACCACACTCGACTCCTACTACTGAGAAATGGGACAAAGATGCTTCCCATCGGAGTAACAAACTTCCTTTATGCAGATCTTCATGAAGCTGTTTTCCTTTGCCTTGAAGGAAATAAAAGTTTAGCTCCGTATCACCACTGAGTCAAAAGTCCTAGGAGCAGACAAGAGGTACCCCAGGATACCCCCAGATTCTAGATTCAGCTCATGGCCCACACCAGAGTCTCTATCATTTTGTTAATTTCATCACTATAACAAACACTGGAGAAAAACAATTTTCACAAGGAAGGACTTATTCTGGTCCATGGTTTCAGGAACTTCCGTCCACAGTAATCTGGCTCCATGTATCCAAGATGCAGACTATTACAGAAGCAAGAATGGCTGTTCAGCATCTTACAGCTAAGAAGCAAAAGCCAGATAGGAAGGGTAGGACATAGGATTAATCCCAGGTGACCTCTGACCTCCAGTGAGGACCTACATCCTACTTTCTATCGCCTTCCAATAACTCCATCAGAATATGAATCAATCAATTGATTAATCAATGGATTAGTTCAGAGCCCTCTTGACCTAATCTCTTCTCGAAGATAAGAACTATCAACTAGGGACCAAGCCTTCAATAAAGGAGCCTTTGGGGGTACGTCTCATACACAAGCCACACTAAGGACTCACTAACATTCAGCAAAATGAACACATCCTGCTTCTGAGATATTCTGTATTACTTGAGTATCTCTGGCACAGCCTCAACATCGCTTGGTCATTCAACTGGAGATCCTTAGTGGTGGGGCTGTATCTTACTGTATTCTGTAGTCCCAGAACCCAATACAGAACCCAACACAAAATATGCTTGCTGCATAGATTAGTGGAACATGGTACTAGCATTTCCCCCAGAAGATCAGAAAGCTTTGAGTACCCTGAAGAATTTTTCTTGAGAAATTGCTTCTAACAGATAAATATTTCTATCTGATTTCTGGAGGCTATGCTGAACAGTACAGACATATTACAGGGAGAGGAATATGTTTGAACATATCCTCTGGGTTCTGAACTCTTCCCTTGATAGGTGAACTTGTCATCCAGGGCAGGGTATGAATATGTTGCTTGTAGGCTATTACTGGAAGAAATTGTAACTCTGTAATTTTCTAAACACGTGAGGTTATTAGTTCTCATTCTGTTAAATGGCATGAACTTACAAACACTTTGTAAAAAAAAAAAAAAAAAATCTTGGCAACACGAACTCTAACTTGTGACTGCAAAGTGCTTTATTTAGTTGCATTCACTAGTTCATTGCTGCTGGAGATCGGATGTTCAGGTTGAAGAAGCAGTACTATGCTAGGCGGGATGAAGACCTTCTCTGTGCGGTCTGTCGGTGGACAGGACACTCCTGGGGGCCCAGTCACTCACTGCTCAGTTCAGTGTTCTCACCTCTGTCTCAATATTATATACATATGTATTGCTCTGGAAATGAACGTGGAAAATGCTCTGGACGACCCACTTTTCATCAGTGTGATGGAAGCATATCAGTGCCAAGGAAGAGCCTCATGCACTGTTCTGGGAGCGTCCACTAGTCTACCCACTGTGGAGAGGCTTCTCAAAGAGTTGAGGCTAAACCCACCATATGCTCCAACTTTGCCACCCCTGCGTATGCACCTGCAGGACTCCAAGGCAATAATACATCACAGAAAGGTTAGTTTTGATCTCCAGCGTCAGAGGTTTCCATCTGTGGCCACTGGCTGTTGCTCTCCTTCTGTAAGACATCATGGTGACCACATGCTGGGCACCAAAGCCGCTCACTTCATGTGGCCAGGAAGCAGAGAGAGAAAGGAAGGGACTAGGGAACTGTACCCTTCAGGGCCACCGTACCCCCAATCATTTACCTCTGCAAACTAGGCCCTACCTCGTAATTTCTGCCATTTCTCAACGATGCTAAATCCTACCTCCGGCCATCACACTGGGGACCAAGCACACAAGTTTTTGGCATATTTAGTATCTAAATTATCACACTTTATCCACATCATTGCTGTTTACACAGGTGTCTCACATCGGGTTAAGAGTATCTCCAACAGTTACTATTTTTACCAGATACTTGAAAGAGTTTAGGTAGAACCAGATTTTAACTTATGTTCAGTGTGTTCTGTCATCTGCTATGGCAGCAGTGGCTTCCTCGAGCACACAGGGCAAGTCCGGGGACAGAGAGAAGCAAGTTTCTGGCCACCTTGGGGGCAGTGAAAATCACTAGAGGACACCAGAGTTGGCATCACCATTGCATCCCAGGCATTAGAAATGTTAGTGATATCACCATCCTAGGATTACCTTTCCCAGTTCCTACTTGAGTGAAATGGGCTCAATTTTTTAAATGAGATGTTATTTTGTGTGATAGTTCATGGCTTGCCTTGGTGAGGTTCCAAGCTGTGTGTACTGGAGATTGATATACCAGAGGACAGATTTCTAAGGGGTGAGAAGAAAGGTGGAAACATGGCACCGCCATAGAAAGTGGGAGCCTAGAACCACCAGTGAATAAACCCAGATACCTGCCCTGCACACACAGCATGGGCAAAGCTTGGCATCGGGCTGTTCTTTGACACAGCTGATAATAGCAACAACACTGGAGGTAACCTAAGCACGCACAGAAGGGATTGCATAAGCCTTAGTCATCTGTCTGCCAAAAGATATGGCATAAGAATGTGGCAGAGAGTATTTCTGGCAAAATATTACAGGAGAATATCTGCCCTTTCTATTTTTTTTCTATACACAAAGTTTCTTGGGAAAAATCACACTTGTTCACTGGCCACCCTGGTGTTTGTCCACGCTACATATGTGAGGTGGGTTGTGACGAGCCTATAACGGCTACGCATCTCCCAACCACGTGACCGGGCAAGGCAGCATCAGCATGAGAAACCAGTCAGAGCCAGAGCTGTCCTCAGGCTTTGTGAGACTGTTTGGCAAGATAGGCTGTGTTTGATTTCATTATCACTCTTGTAGCTTTTGTACAACTAGGATCATATAGCAGATGCCTTTTGCTCAATCATCCCAAGGGTCCTCCTTGTTGTAACATATATCAACACTTCATTTCTTTTATATCACAGTTGAGTCCATTGGATGAATGTAGCACTGAATATTTTAGCACTTTGTCAGCTCTTGGGCATCTAAATGTTTCCCCACTTTTTGCCATTGCACGTAGCGCTGTTGTGGGAGTTTGTGTGCATGACTTTATACGAATGTATGTTTTTATTTCTGGATTCTAAAATTGTTAGTTATTAAGGCAAATTTATGTTTAAGTTTTCTGTGCATCTGTGTGTGCATGGGGGGATATACTGCTTATGTGTGTGGGAGAAGAGAGGTGTGTATACATGCACATGTGTAAGGGATATATGTGTACATATATGTGAGGAGGCTATATATGTGTATATATGTGAGTGAAGATGTATGTGTGCAGACATGTATAAGTGTGAGAGGTATGTATGTGCATGCGTGTGTAAGGGGCATATATGCACATATGTATGTGAGGGGTATATGTGCACATGTGTGTGAGGAGGCTGTTTATGTGTACATGTGTATGTGAAGATGTTTATGTGCAGACGTGTGTATGTGTGTATGAGAGGTGTGTATATGCATGCATATAAGGAGGCATATGTGCACATATGTGTGTGAGGGGTATATGTGCACATGTGTATGTGTGAAACAGAATTGTATTTGTACATGTGGTGTGAGGGGGGCTACATATGTGCACATGTATGTATGAACATGGGTCAGAGGATGACGCTGAATACCCTGTTCTATCATTATCCAACTTACTCCTTTGAATCAGGGTTTCTCCTTGAATCTGGAACACGGGGTTTTTTGGCCAGGCTGGTGGTTATGTGACCTCAGTCGTACCCTTGTCTCTTCCTCCATGACCTGGAGAGAGAAGCACACTCAAGGCCATTCTCAGCACATTAGGTGGGTGTCAGGATTCAAGCTTAGGTCCTCATGGTTGCCCAACATGTGAGTCTAAACACTGAGCCACCTCCTGTTCCCTAGACTTAACTTTTAAAGAAACACAGTTGATTTTCCCAAAACGTCCCACCATTTTACATCCCATCAGATTTATCAAGGATGCTGATGTCTCTGTGTCCCACCGACAGGCACTAGTTAAATTCACTGTAGACGTTCTAGGGTCAATGTGGTGGTATGTCCTAGAATTGTGAACTGTATTTCTTGAATAGTCATTGTTTTTAAGTTTTAAGGGCCAGAAGTGGCCCTAAAACTTAAGTAAATGGTTCTGTTGTGCCCTGTCTTAGTCAGGGTTTCTATTCCTGCACAAAACATTATGACCAAGAAGCAACTGGGGAGGAAAGGGTTTATTCAGCTTACACTTCCACACTGCTCTTTATCACCAAAGGAAGTCAGGACTGGAACTCACACAGGGCAGGAACTCAGAGGCTGGAGCTGATGCAGAAGCCATGAAGGAATGCTGCTTACTGGATTGCTTCCCCTGGCTTGCTCAGCCTGCTTTCTTATAGAACCCAGGACTACCAGCCTAGGGGTGGCACCACCCACAATGTGTTAGGCCCTCCCACCCTTGATCACTAATTGAGAAAATGTCTCACAGCTGGATCTCCTGGAAGCATTTCCTCAAGGGAGGCTCCTTTCTCTGTGATAACTCCAGCTTGTGTTAAAATTGACACACAAACCAGCCAGTATATCCCCCAAATATATCTATCTAGGGTAGAACTGCAATTTAGAGGTGCCGGTTCAAGTCCTCAAGACTTACTGGATCCAACTTGTCACAGAGGTCTGTGAGTGGAGAGACACATTGGCTGGTCCCAGATCTGGGGTTGTCAGGAATGCTGGGCCAGCTCCTGGGGACACAGAACACCAGCAGCATTGATTAAGGTTCAGGAGCTGCAAAAAAGCAGGCATTTCCTCCCCCTTTCCTCCTTCTGGGGGAACTAAGAGGAGTCTCTCCACAAAGCCTCCACTTCTCCGTTTAGCTGATGCCTTTGTTGTTCATGGGGATCAACCAGAATGCTTTGCACTGACCGAATCCCTATGCTCCTCTTTGGACTGAGCTTGGTGTGATGAGCCTCTGGGGTTTTCTAACCACCCACAGTTGCACTGATTTTTCTGTGACTAAACTTTAGGAAATATGCAACCTTTTCTTGGCCTCCCTTCTGTAACAGGTCCCAGTGTAGTTTCCAACTGCAGCCTTCAGTTCACCACACCCACAGCTGCGCCTTGGGATTTCCCTCCAGAAGGTAGTTACCCCCGTGCTAACCCTGTGCACATGGGTGTCTCTTCCTGTGAGAGCCTGTCTGAGATGCACATCAAGCCCACGAGAATGATGCACAGGGAAAAACTGTGTCATGCCACTTGGCACTGAGATGCTTATGCAAGCATCCTTAGGAAAAAGTGACATCCCAGAATTGTCATCTCTCATTTGGCAATGGCATGCAACTCATTGCCAAGGTCTGTGCTCAGCCATAAAGCATTCCTGAAGGAGCTGACTCTTCTGGTGACAGCCAGCCTTCTGTTGTTCCAGGAAACGTTCATGAACCCCAAAAGACCACCAAGGAGCCAGTTCTGATCTAATCAAATTAGGGTCCTTATTTACAAACTTAGCTTGGGCCATACTGCCATCTCTGACAGCAGAATGGCAGGGTGCAGCCCCAAGCTCTTAGGGGGACAAAACTTTATAGGAAATGGTGAGCAAGCGAGGGGAGTTTAACCTGGCAAGTATCTAACTGAGCAACTATTGTAAGCCGACAGGTGGGTTCTGAAGCAAGGCTGGATACAATCACAAAGGGTCTGAAAGTACACCTGAAACATGAAACAATCAGACCAATCCTTGGTTGCTAGGAAGTAGCTAGGGAGTAACTCTGGTCAAAGACAAGCAGTGAGGTCCGCCCTGGTACTTGGGTGTAGCTTGGGTTTTGCTGCGGGACAAGTTCTCAGGCTTTTTGCTTTTAAGATGGAGGCCAGTCCCAAGATGGAGTAGGTCTGGCCTCTCACCTCCACCTCCCTCTGGGCCTAGGGTGTGAAAATCAGAGAATCCTAAATACTTCACCTATAGCAGCTTCATCCAAAAAGCACATATGGAAGACAAAGCCTTCCATTTGAGCTCTCTATACCAAGGGATGAGGGGGCTGTTAGGTGTCAACCTGCGAAGCCAACATTATGCCGCCTGCACTACTGGAAGATGCTGTCAGCCTTGATGGTAGAAAGACTATTTCAGAGGCTGAGACAACTCAGTAAGAACAGCATCTGTCCACAGTGTGAGCCTCAGAAACCAGGTAAAAAGAAGGCAGGCAGGCGGTGTGTGCTTATAATGAATGTCCATGCTGAGGAAACAGAGACAAGCAGATTCCTGGAACTCACTGGTGAGCCTAGCACACCCAGCAAGCTCCAGGCCAGGGACAGACTCGTTATCAAAACCAACGGGTCCGGCTCTGAGGAATGACATTGGAAGTTGACCTCTGACCTCCATGCGTACCCCGAGAACATGCACATATACTGGGTGTTGGGAGCTGACTTAAGCAGAAAGCGGCTAGATCAACTTTGCAGCCATCTGGAACCATATACCCTGACGAAAGATTTGGTTTTCAAAGGCCTATAACAGCTGAAGCACACTCTGATAAATATATTGTTTATCCCACATAGCTTGTTTTGCTGTTTAGTGACCTCAGCTGTATGGTGCACGTGGTAAAATGTTTTCACCTGTGTTCTCTTATTTGTGCTTATAAATACCCAGGATTTCCTTGTAAGGGGTGGTGTAGTAGTGGAGTAGGGTGGTATAGTGTGTGGTGTAGTGGTGGTGTAGTAGAGTAGGAATTGTGTGTGTTGAAGACAGTAAAGGAGACTTGACTACAGATCCTCTGGGTTGTTTTCCATTCTTCGAGTTTCTCTCCCTTCTTCCCCCCACTCTCTCTCTTGCTAGAACCCGACCTGTGGACAGAGCGGGCCGCAACACTGGGGGAGGGGAGATCACTTTATTACACAGAGAAGTTTGTGCTACCTGGTCCTGCTCCCCAGGACTCATGGTCTTTCTGAGCTTATGTAGCCTTGATCTGCTCGACTGGGGCACAGTCTCGGGATCCCCGGAGTGATCACAACGCCCCTAGTAATGTCCTAGTACCCAAAGCGTCCTTTCTACCCCTCTGATAATGCAGTAGTGTTGGCCTTTTGTTTTTAAAATAAAGGTGTGTGTGTGTGTGTGTGTGTGTGTGTGTGTGTGTGTGTGTGTGTGTAGGTGGGGGGGGGGGCTGTCCTTTATTTTGCTTTGTTTTGAGACAAGATTTCATATAGCCCAGGCTTGCCTTGGACTCTGTAACAGAAGATGATCTTAAACTTCTAAACTTCTAATCCTTCTGCCTCCACTTCTGGATGGTTGAAATTACAGATAAGAGCCACCACAGCAAGTTTAAACTTGAATTGTGTGTGTGTGTGTGTGTGTGTATTTGTTGTTAAAAAGTTAACTTTATAGTACAAATAAGAGAGGCAGATGAAGTGGTTTCTTGCCCGTGCCCCACCTCTTTGTGGGTGTGGTCTTCTTGTCTCCACCCTCCACCTCACGTGGAGCACAGGAACTGCAGGGATGCTTCAAGCTCTAAGAAACATTAAACGTGAATCTTTTCTATCAAACACTATAAAACGTTTTTATGACAAAGAATCCAAGTCTTTCATCTCTTCCACCTCATAAAACCTTTGTTTGCACAAAGGCCCTAGTACAGTCTTGGATTAAAGTGGCTGCCCCTTCCCCCTTTGTCAGCTTTGTTTGTACTGGGTCTCTTTAAAGCTAGCCAATGGGAAAAGACTGTGAGGTTGGATCCAAACAATGGGGAAAGAACTGAGCAACCACAGGCCTTAGAATAAAACTCCAGTGTGCTTCCTGCACAAATGCGCTTGCTGCACTGACTGACGCTTACTGTTCAGAGTGCAGCCTCTGCATCAGGAGTAAAGTTCTGCTTTGTGAAGACCCTTCACTGGGAGTGGTGGCCTCTTTCTCTGAGACCTGGAATAGTTCCTAACAACACCTTACCCAAAGCCCAAGGTTCCTGTGTAGGTGACTCTGGGTCTGTGGGTTTGAACAAAGGCTTACTGCCATGAAACTAAAATGCAGACCAGGGTCTGCAGGGACGGTAGTTGCCTGATCACCCCCTCCAACACCCCCTGATAACCGCCGATCTTTTTGATCTTTTTATTGGAATCAAGCAGTATATAGCGTTTCAAGTTGGCAATTTGGGTCAACTTTCTTCTAAGTTCTTCTGTGGCTTGAGCCCTCGTTTCCTTTAGCATTGAACAGAGTCTGTGATAGAGACGGCTTAGTTTATAAACTTACCTCATGTGAAGCTCCTTGTTTCCTTCCAAGTTTCAGAAATTATGAGCAAAGCTGCTGAAAACATCCATGCGCAGATTTGCATGTAGGTACTTGTTTGTAGCTCACTGGGTGAAAATGTACACGTGAGAGTCCACATGAGGAGAAATAGGACTGTCCCAGGCCGCTGCGCCATGCCGCTGCATTTGGACAGGAGCAGTCTGGCCCCCAGTGCTCCCGTGGGTGGTGTCTCTTTCTGTTTTAGCCTTCTTCAGCTCTCTGACAACACGTGTCAGTGGATCTGTAGTGGGCCTTGATAGCAATAGCTTAGGAAACAAAGACAGCACAAAAATAAAAGACTTGTTGAAGGTATTTTAAGTAATATTTTGGAATATTTCATGAAAAGCAGTGCAATTGTCACTGTCAGAAACCTATATCCGTCAGACTTCCTCTTACTTGATCTATTTCGAAAACTACTTTATGGTGACTTACTTTATTAGAGAGAACACCACCATCGTTTGTGGCAGAAATTTTCCTGTCAAATCTATTTGCAGCGGGAGGCCTGTGATTGGAGGGAAAATGGAGGCGGAGCTAAGGGGGCAGGAAGAGGGGAAGAGAGAAGGCCAGATGGAGGCAGCGTGAACCCGCCAGGTTTTAGTAGTCTCAGGTAGTTATGCATATCAAAAGGTTAGGATAATTGGGATAACTTGTCTAGATTGTGTGGGCATCTTGTGTATTGAGATTTTTATTGATATATAAATCCATTGGTTAACTATAGGAATTAAGAGTTTTCATTTACCGGGTAATGGGTGTGGTGGTTGATCTAGGGATGAAGGATCGTGGTGTGGGGCTGGCGTGGCCCCAAGGGGAACTTGGGAGCTCAGGTCCGCCAGAGAGCCTGCTGAGATGAGAACACCCAGCTAGCATCAGACCACCAACCAGTGTTGAGCTTAATGAGGGAACATGGCGGCCAGCCTGAGGCATCTTTTCTAACACCTCCTGCTGCAATCATTAAGTGCTTTGGGCAGGCCCTCTCTAGCCTCACCTCCAGTTAGCAAGTCCTGTGCACTTGCTCAGCTCCTGCATAGTCAATAAATTCCAGTTCCTCTTCTCCCACCTCTGTCAAGCTCTGAGCTGTTTTCCTTGGAAGATCGTCATTTTTGATATTCTTGTAATCAAATCCAGGACCGTTTTTCCTCTCCCGAGCCAGGCCTGGAGTCTCCACGGTACCCATACACATAAATAAAAATAATTTATTTTTTTAAAGTTATACTGGGCGTAGCAGTACACATCTTTAATCCCAGGACTTGAGGTGCAGAGGCAAATGGATCTCTGAGAGTTCGAGGCCAGCCTGGTCCCTATAGAGAGAGCTCTAGGACAGCCAAAGCTACATAGTGAGACATTGTCGCAAACAAAACAAAACCATATAAAACAAAATAACAAGTTTCAACTGTGCTGATTCTTACAAATCTCTGTTGCTCTCAGAGCACGGCAGCACTGTTCACACTGTTCTTCTGACTTCTGCTCACACCTACAGCTTGGTAGGGCTTCTCTTCTCCTTGACCACTAACTTCTCTGTGAAAGACTAGGAAAACCACTTCCCCCACCCCACCCGCAGCCACTCCCTAAGTCCTGTGCACTGTGTTAAATTTCTGAATGATCCTGGCACTGAGACAATGAAGAAAGGATGAAAAAATTCTTCTGAACTATGAAAGCAGCTCATCATAGATTAATGAGATTATATATTTTCCTTTATCAACATTAATATTTAATGATAAAGCAAATGCCCGAAAGAGATGCATTACAGAACATGAGTGTGTATTGCATGCGTAAATCACATTAGATTTACCCGCCATCACTTTAAGTGGCAGTGGCAGTCAATATACCTGCTCTGAGCAGTCACTGCCACGCACTTTGCTTGTGCTCCCCAGTTCAAACTCTGTGATCTCATTAAGAATCAAGTCCTGCTCTCCCACGATGACCCCTGGTGATTCCTGTCCTGCTTTTTCCTCTGTGGTTTTGACTATGGAAGCGTGAAACAAGATCTCCTGAAATAGTTTTATTTAAACTGGGTTAAATTATTCTGCAGATGAATTGATGAATTAGATTCTTAAGATTGTGGAGAATTAAGAGTGCTGCACAAGCCAAAATATCTAGGGCTATTTTTAGTTCTTTTAATAGCCATTTATCACCAGTCTCTGTATTTGATCTAACATTCTGTAATATCTCTCTTGATCTAATATCATGTAAAATATTTGGAATGTATTAATTTACAAATTAGTAGACCGCTTGCTTCTCCTACACTCCCAAACTAAAAGTTTCATCAGGTAGCCTCTCTAGGACCTACAGCAGAGATATCTCCACTGTGTAGAGATATCTCCACTGTGCAGAGATATCTCCCACTGAGCTGTGACCAACCCACCTGATGTCCCCACTAGAGTGCCTAGTAGTTCACTAATTAAGTGACATTTGTTCTGTGACTATACGAGTTCATGTAGTTTCTAACTTGGTGGGATATGACTTCAAGTTTCTGAGCCACAGTTACAAAATCAACTGATTCTTACTCTGTTTGGAACCTGTTTTATGTTGACCCAAGCTAAATTATAGTTTAGATCCAACATTTCATGTACTCAGGGCTTAGCCCCTAGCTTGAAACTGTAGAGACAGTAAGATCTCTTAAAGAAGAGATGAGGCCTTGTGGGTAGTATTTAGTCAATGGAGGTGTGCCTTCAAAAGCTATGGGGAGACCATGGCTTCTTTCTGGGTTTTGCTGCCTTCTGTGTTCCCTATATCATGTGCTACTGAGATGCAGATCAGCTATCCATAGGAATAAGGCAAGGACTCATGGGAAATCCTTAATAGCCATGCAGTCCAAGAATGAGAGAGGATGTGACTCCATCGAAAGCCAGAGAAACAAGTATGATGAGATGAGAGAGAGGACAGTAAAGCAACTGTAAGCACATCTCTTCCTGGATGAACAAGGCATAGTTGCCATGTGCTAAGGGACCATGAACGAGAAGCAGGGATAGGCCCTTCCAGGGCATTTTGAATAGAATGGTTCCTTTATGTTCATATATTTGAAGGCTTGGTTTGCAGTTGGTAGACTGTTTAGGAAAGATTATAAATTGTGGCTTTGTTGGAGGATGTCTGTCTCTGTCACTCTCTGTCTGTCTCTCTGTCTCTCCTCTCTTTTTGTACGCTCCCCAGTTCCCCAGCCCTTAATTTTCAGACAAGATGAAGCTCTCTGCTGCTGATCCAGTGCCAGGCCTGACTGCTTCTGCCAGACTTCCCACCACAATGCTCCCAGAACCACCCTGAAATTGTAAGCAAGACCCTAACTAAATGCTTTCACGTTTAAATCACCTTGGTCATGCTGAGTCTTCACAGCAATACAACAGTATCTGAGATACCTCATTGGTTCAGCCCTCACTGTGCTCAAAGGATGATCAATCTCAACAAAAATGACCCGAGTCTCCATCCAGTTTCCCATCATGTGTCCCATTAAAGGCCATTAAACAAAGGAGTGTGATGGTGTGGCCTTCTTTAGATCATAGACATACACACACACAAAGATACACAAATATCACATAGACATACATACATTTTACACAAACACACACTCCATACAAATACACACATACACACATACCACATATACCATACACACAGATATGCACATGCATACATGTACATACCACAAATACACAGACACACATGCACACACATATACCACACATACACATGCACACTACACACATACCACACGTACATCATACACATACATGCACACGTTACACATACCATACAGATACACTCACACAAAAACATACATACAGTACACAGACACATATACCCCACACACATTGCATTCTCATGCACACACATATACCACACATACACAGACACATACCACCACCCACATGCACACACACACACACACACACACACAAGACATACACAGACACACATTGACAAACACATTTCATATATACACACAGACACACATACACAGGCACACAAACACACATACCACATACACACAGACACATATACACACCAAATACACACATATCACACACACATAAACACACACACCACCATCACACAAAGAGACATACAGACACATACCACATACACACAATCACACATGCACAGGCACACACACAGAGACACACACAGATACATACAGAGAGAGAGGCATATACATATACACCACACACATATACACACACATACACAAAGCACAGCGCACACATAAACACACATACAGACACCACAAACACACACATCACATACACAAAAATATACAGTTTTTCTCAATTTTTCTTTAATAAAACTTACTTCTGCCTCATTAACATGAGAGGACAAACTCAAGAGCCAGTGGCTCAGAGCATCTCCAGTGGCAGCTGATTGTCACTTTAGTCACCTAAAGTAAACTAACCAGAGTCCAGAAAGGCTCTGTCACACAAAGAACCCACATTACCAGAACAACCCAAACTGCCGAACAAGCAACAAGACTGATCATGGACTGAACTTCCAAAACGTGAGCCCAAATCAACCTTTTCTTTTTATAAGTTGATTGTCTTGGGTGTCTGTTACAGTAACAAAAATTACCTCCTCTAATTGCACAACCTTTGTCTTTTTCACTTAGTATAATGTTTGTCAAGGGTTCATTCATGTTGCAAATGTCAGAATTTTTCTTTTTTTTTCTCTTTTTTTTTTTTTGTTTTTGGTTTTTTTGTTTGTTTGTTTGTTTGTTTGTTTGTTTTTTTGTTTTTTGAGAAAAGGTTTCTCTGTGTAGTCTTTGCTGTCCTGGAACTCACTCTGTAGACCAGGCTGGCCTTGAACTGGTTTTGTAGCCACAGCTTCCTGAGTTTTGGGATGACAGGTGTGCACAGCTGTAACTGGCCTATGACTCTGTCTCTTTAAGGAGAGTAACTATGTGTAGACATCATGGTTTGTGTAGCTGTTACTCATAAGGTAGGGATTTTGGTCACTTCCCCTTGGGGATAGCTTGATTTGTACTGTTATAAACATGTATTTAAGCATGTGTCTGACTGTGTTAAAAAACAAAACAAAACAGGAGTTGTTGGTTAGTTTGATGGTTGGTTGGTTGATTGATTGACTGGTTGACTGGGTGACTGGGTGACTGGGTGACTGGTTGAATGGATGATGGGTTGGTTTGGTTAGTTGGTTGGTTGGCTGGCTGGTTGGTTGGTTGGTTGGTTGGTTGATTGGTTGACTGGATGGATGATGGGTTGGTTTGGTTCGTTGATTGGTTAGTTGGCTGGCTGGCTGGCTGGATGGATGGATGGATGGATGGATGATGGGTTGGTTTGTTGGCTAGCTGGTTGGTTGATTGCTTGGTGGGTTGGTTTATCTTAGAAGAGAAAACAAGCAATAGGAAAGTGTTCTAATAAACCATTGGTGTGTCAAAGCAAAGACTACAGTTCTCATCTTAAATGGAATAACAGATAGTTTATTCCAGAGCCATTTTGACGGACCACAGAGTAAGAACACAGATGGTTATTCCAAATTCCATATTTCAGCATGGAAGCAGTTTCATGACATTTTATTGTTTTACAGAACAAAGTCACAAGCCAAGAAGACTTTAATTTTTATTAGTGAATACATAGGAAAGGTGGTACAGCAAGATGGGAGGAATTTTTCTACAGGACCTAGATGCCATTTGTGCTGTCAGGTTTTATGTCAACTTGACAAAAGCTAGAGTCATCAAAGAGGAGGGAATCATCAGAGCCTCAATTGAAAACATGCTTCCGTAAGATCAGGCTATAAGCAAGGCTGTAGGGCATTTTATTAATTGGTGACTGATGGAAGGGGGCCCCACCAATTGTGGGTGGTGCTATTCCTGTGCTGACGGTCCTGTGTTCTATAAGAAAGGGAGAGCAAGCTAACAAGCAGCATTCCTCTATAACCTTTGCATCAGCTCCTGCCTCCAGGTTCCTGCCTTCACTGCCTTTGATGATGAACTGTTACATGGTGTGAGTGAAATAACCCCTTCCCCCCACCCCCCAAGTTGCTTTTGGTCATGGTGTCTCATCACAGCATCAGAATTCCTTACTAAGATATCATCTAATGACCTTCATAGTTTTTGGAGGTGATAGAAACCAATTGATATGTTAACTCAACAAACTCCAAATGGTTTTTATTTGTTGCAATATGTTAATTCTGACAGAGAGGTGGCCAAGAAATGGCTGTTCCTGGGGCTAAAACTAGACCAAGTTGAGGTAATTAGCCTCTGGACCTGCAACATTCCAACTTCTCCAGTCTCTGCAGACAGCTGCTTTTCAGGAGTTTTCATTCACGGGTGTTAATTTT
The DNA here is from genome assembly GCF_011762505.2 of Arvicanthis niloticus. Taxonomy (NCBI): domain Eukaryota; kingdom Metazoa; phylum Chordata; class Mammalia; order Rodentia; family Muridae; genus Arvicanthis; species Arvicanthis niloticus. The sequence goes on from NC_047671.1 coordinate 5,267,488, forward strand.
CCTTACTATGAAATCAGAAAACAATTTATCTTTAAGACATTCCTGGGGACGTTTGATTGAAAGTCATATCTAAAGTATGCCTTAAGAAAAAAAAAAGCTACAACACTTTGCGTGCTTGCCAGGGTACAGAATCCATGAGACCAGTCGATGCAAGTAAACGATGCTAGTCCTATCGTCAACAAACCGAAGAACCTCGGCTGCCTGTCATCTGCACAGACCAATTATCTCAGGACTGAGTTCCCAACTCCTCCGCTCCTCCCCCTTCCACTCCTGCCTTCCTTTCCACCCGCACCTCCAGGTTCTTTATATTTCCGCCTTATCATCTTTTCCGTTGCAGACTCCTTAAGCTCCGTGCACACAGCACTTAAGAGATTCCACCTTTGATGCGAAAGCCTCACTTTGGTGTTCTCCACTCCAGAAGACCGGAGGAAGTATTTTTCTTCTTCTTTTTTTTTTAAATTAATTTTTTACTGGATATTTTATTTACATTTCAGATGCTATCCTCTTTCCCCCCACACCCAGAACCCCCATCCCATCCCCCCTCCCCCCACTTCTATGAGGATGTGCCCACACCCACCCTCCCACTTCCACCTCCTCACCCTCAAATTCTCCCACACTGGAGCATTCTGCCTTCACGGGACTAATGACCTCCTCTCCCACCTATGCCCGACAAGGCCTTTCTCCCCTACATATGCAGCTGGAGCCATGGGTCCCTCCCTATGTGCTCCCAAGCTGGTGGTTTAGACCCTGGGAGCTCTGGTTGGTTGGTATTGTTGCTCTCCCCATAGGGCCACAAACCCCATATATAGCTGATAGGTGGATATTAACCCAATAGTTCACAATACACAAGGTACAATTCACAGACCACATAAAGCTCCTGAAGAAGGAAGACCAAAGTGTGGGTGCTTCAGTCCTTCTTAGAAGGAGTAACAAAATACTCATGGGAGCAAATATGGAGACAAAGTGTGGGACAGAAACTGAAGTGGGGGGCGTCTGAAGACTGCTCCATCTGGGTGTCCATCCCATGTGCAGTCACCAAAGGCAGACGCTGATGTGGATGCCAGGAAGTGCATGCTGACAGGAGCCTGATACAACTGTTTCCTTAGAGGTCTGCAAGAGCCTGACATATACAGAGGCAGATGCTCACAGCTAACCATTAACTGATCATGGGGTTCCCAATGGAGGAGTTAGAGAGAAGACTGAAGGAGTATCTTTTCTTCTTGCTTTGAGTTGGGCTCTCCACTGCAACTGCGGCTTCTCCAGCCTGAGTAATGTGTGAATGGACGTGGAGGAGACTGAGAGGGATTTCCAGAGCAGGACAGCAGGATAGGAAACAGGAAGACAAATGCTTGCCTTCTTATGGTGTAATGTGGGGAAAAAAAAGGCTTGGGGATCCCGCGGTTCCTCCTGCCATGCTGTGGGTAGTCGGCTGGGAACGCTCTGGGTTTCTCCAGCTGGAAGTTGGGCCCGGCTGTTCATTAACTAAAAGTCTCTCCCTGGCTCCTCACGGTTCCTCATAGCGGCGCAGCCCCAACACACGAGGAAGCCCTTGGGTTTCCAAAACTGGTTTATTCACATGGCGAATTGTGGACGGATCTGGATGCATACCCCTCAAACCCAGGATCGAACTGAGTTAAAAGGGGAGGGGAGAAGGGGGGAGGGGCTGGGGAGGAATGTTTAATCGGCTCCACCTCTGGCCTTCAGGTACCTCATTAGTATGTAAATCTCTCTAGGGCCTGTTCACGCCCTCCACCTGTGTACATGACTGAAGGGTGGAGGTGAAATGGAGATTAGACCTTGTGTTAGGCCCAACAGTGTAACCAGAAAGCAGGGTTTCACCTCCATTACATCTACTGCTTTCAGTACCCTGACCCCTGACATTTTGGCCTTGCTCAAAGCCCAGTCACTTTCAGTGCTAAACAACAACTCCTTTTACAAACTGGAAGGCAGTTAATTCTATTTACCACCGGAACTCCAGAGTTCTTTAGGAATGCACTACTTCCCTGACTCAGGTCAACCTCAGACCAGAACATCTGTAGGGAAAGGGGGTGGGGAGTGGTGAGAGGCACCCTCCTCCTCTCCTTTAAACAATGATGTTTTCATGCTCTTTCTTAAAGTCCTTGTGTCTTTAATTATTCGGGAAACTCTCTTGTAAGTTGTTAGCAGCAGAACTAGGCGTCCACGTCTTGTTCCTTTATTTTATTTTATTTTTTTTGTTGTACCTAAATCAAATACTTTATTTGTGCAATACAAGCAAATGTACAACCTCTATAGAGAGCTATAGGAGTTCTATAGGATGGTCTTGTGGGTGCTCATCAGTGGAAATACCTCCACACCACGCTCAAGGGGCTCTCTTTCTCCATAGAAATAAAATGCAGACAGTAGCCTCTATAACTAACTTCCTCCCTCCCTCCCTTCCTTTCTCTCTTTCTTTCTTTTCTGCTTCCTTCCTCTCTCTCTCTCCTCTCTCTCTCTCTCTCTCTCTCTCTCTCTCTCTCTCTCTCTCTCTCTCTTTTCTTTCTTTCTTTCTTTCCAGTTTTTTGAGACATCGTTTAGCCTGTGTAGCCCTGGCCGTCCTGGAAGTCACTCCATAGACCAAGCTGGCCTCAAACTCAGAGGTCCTCTTGCCTCTCTGCCTCCTGGGCGCTGGGATCAAAGGCATGTACCACCACACTCTGCCACAACGTTATTTTTAAACCGACATGTGAAAAATTAGCCGTGTGTGACTGTTTGCTGTGTTATGAGTTAGAACACATGCAAAGATTTATGGAGCCACTATCCCCAAGAGACCTTCCTCCTACGCTTACTTTCTCTTGGGGTTTGGGGAGGCGGATGTGTGTTTGAGTGTGCGTGGAGGAGAATATGGGCTGTGGAAGGTAGAGGTTAGCCTCGGGTACTGTTGCTCAAGAAATCTCCATCTTATCTGAGATCGTCCGTAGGGCCAGGTTCGAAGTAGGCTGACTGGCCAGTAAGCCCCAGAAATCTTCCAGTCTCTGCCAGCAATGGACTTGAAAGTATGTGCCACCAAACCTGGCTCTTTAGTGAGTCCTGTGGATCAGGTTCAGACCCTCATGCTTGTAAGGCAAGGCAAACTCTTTACTGTTAACCATCCCCCCAGCCCTCTCCCTCCCATACCTGAGACTGTTACAGCCCCTCCCCAGACCTGTTACCCCAGCGCCATCCATATTCTCAACGTCCCATTCACTTCCCATGTTACACATTTGCTTCAATTCATCTCAAAGTATTTCCCAAATTCCCTCGTGATCGTTAAAACTTCGCCCACTGTTTATAGAAGAGTATGTTCTTTCATTTCTACGTGTTTGTGGGTTTCCCAGACTTCCTTCATTTATTTATTTTAATTTGATCTCATTGTGGTTAGAAGAGAATCTTTGTATGATTTTTTTTTTTTACCCCATTATGGCTTTCTCTGTGGCACCAGATATTGTATATACTAAAGAATAGACTTGAGAAAAATGCATATTATGCTGTTGCTGAAGTGGTCTGGGTACCACTGGGTCATAGGAATGCTCAAGGCTCTTGTTTCTTACCTATCTTCTTCCCAGTTGTTCTCTCCTTTGTTGGGAATGGAACATTAAAGTCTCTGTTACTGTTGAATTGCCTGTTCCCCTTTTAATTCTGTCAATCTGTGCTTCCTGTGATTGGGATCTCTGTATACCGACAGTGACTTCTACACTGTAGGAGGCATGTAGATGTGTATGCTTGCATTTCTGAAGTCACCCCAACTTATATAATTATAATCATTGTAGTAACAATTTAGCCATAAATTCTATTCTTTTGTCTCAATATAGTCTGTAGAGAGAGGATCTTATATATTGTATGGATACATCACCTGTCAGTTAGAAAAGGGTACAATAGAAGGTGGGACATCCAGGAAGCAGAAAGAATTCTGGGATAGGGCTAGGTGCAGGTTACCTCTGGGAAGATGTGACAAGACAGACACATGATACCTGAGCACAGGTAACCAGCCACATGACAGGATGTAGATTAAAGTAAGTTATGATCTAGTCAGAGAAGAGCCTAGCTACATGGCCAAAGTATTTGTAAATATATTTTGAGAGTCTTGTTTCTGAGAGCACATGGCTGAGAGGAAGAACCAGGGCCAAACCTCTGCAATAGTCCATTACCTTTTGGGGTATTATTTGTTTCTTTCCCCTTCTTTACATCTTTGGATTCAAGGTATGTGTCCTATAGATATGTTATAGTAAAGAAAACAACCTCCTTCTGTGTGGAGACATGTCATTGCCTCTTCCCTTGAGAGTTAGTCCAATTGGGCCATTCGATTACCCGGCCTAGGGATCACCCCTTAGGCTGGTTCACATTAGGCCATCCTGAAAGACAGGAGGAACACTTATCCCCTTAATGCTATGACAAGCTTTGCCTTCCCAGAGAGCCCACCAGGTTTTGCACTTGCTACAGAACCATCATGAAGTTCTGATGGGGAGACCTGCTTCTCTGAGAAAAGCCTGTGTTTCTCTTTTCCTTTCTATTCTAAGCATGTTCCCCTAACGCCAAGAGCTTCTTCCTTACGCTGAAGCTCCCCTTTCCATGTGAACGCTTGTCCATCACATAGCTATGTCCATTCTGGATTAGCCCAATTAGCAAGGCCTTCTCTTTCCTTTCTCCATCATGTTCCTCCAGGCAGCTACCAATATTTACAATTTTCTGCCATGGGGTTTCTCTTTTGAACTGTAATAAAATTGTCCTTGGGCTTTCTTTTTATCTTGTTTTAAATTATTTTATTAACAAAACTAAGGGTCTCAAGAAGAAACCCAGATTTTCCTATCTGCAAGGGCTCCTCCAAATCTCCAGTAACAGATACACATTATAGTTGGGTCTATTCACCAGTCTCAGCATTTTCTAGCAGCTTTAGTTCACTTAGACTTAGTAATCATCGATGAGGTAGAATTTGCATGTGCCCTTCGGCCACTTGAATTCTATCTGTTGTGGCGGCTTCTTCTTCCTTCTTTTATATTAAACAAAAAAAGTTTTGTTGTTTTTTTGAGACAGACTCTTGTGCAAAGTGAGGACATGACCACTCCAAGGTATGGTTCAGAAGGTTTTTATTGTAGATTTGAGAGAGAGAACATCCAGAGGCATCTGAAAGACTCTAGAGAAAATAGTTCAGTGTGCATGGCTAGCAAAGTGGAAGAGCAAGAGAGAGAGGCAGGGAGGAGAGAGCCAAGGGACTGCATGGCCAAGGTGTCAGGGTTGTACAAGAATGAGACGCTAGGGAGCGGAAAGCCTGGGAGCTGGAGAAGTTTAGGGTAGGGGGTGGGATGAGAAGAGCCAAGGGCGCCAGGATGCCAGCATGCACTCTGCACAGATTCCTGCTGTGATGCTGACAGGGCCAAGGGCCAGCGTGCACACTAGGAAGTTAATAGACACCACAGTTAGCCTTTTTGTCCTGATTTTCCTTTGGACCTAACAGGCTCACAATGTAGCTCCTGCTGTCCTGGAATTCACTATGTAGACCAGGCTGGCTTCAGTCTCACAGAAATCCACCTGCCTCTGTCGCCCAAGTGCTGGGATTAAAGGCGTGCGCCACCACCCCAGCTTAAATAAATACCTTAGTGTATGGTTTTAGTGTTCTGCCAGAGCGCATCACTCAAACAGAGGCTTCATCAACATGTCTGCTTTTCCTGCCTTTGCCCCTTTCAAAAACGTTGGACTCATGTAGATCATTCAGCTAGAACTAATGAGATATTAACTTTTAATTTTAAGGCCATTAACCAGGTATGTCGGCTCAAATATTTAATTACAGCACACAAGAGGCAAAGGAAGACAGATCCCAGTGAGTTTGAGGTCAGGCTGATCTGCATAGAGAGCTCCAAGTCAGGCAGGTCTACAAAAAGAGATCCTGTCTCAAGAAAAGAAAGAGAGAGAGAGAGAGAGAGAGAGAGAGAGAGAGAGAGAGAGAGAGTGTTGAGAGGGAGCTGGAGAAAAGTAGAGGTGGACAGAAATGATGAATATACATTGTAGGTCCTGGGGAGATGGCTCAGTGGTTAAGAACAGCTGCTGCTTGAATGAAAAGGGAAAGAAAGAGAACTGTTTCTAAATAAAGTGGAAGAAGAGAAGGCTTATTGTAGATAAAACAGAGAGTGTTTTATTAGAAAAAAATAAGAGGAAGGGTGGAACACAGTATGGTGTGGGGGAAGGGGGTGCCTCTGTGGGTCCATGCTGAGGTGTCCCTTTCTCCCCAAGGGACCAGCCACACAAGTGGTATAGTATAGAACAGAGTTTATTTAGGGCATGGGGAGGGGAGAGGAGTTGAGAGAGTAGAGAAGTAGAGGCTGGCCATGAGCATGTGGAGAGAGGGGGGAGGGGAATGGGAAGGTGGGGAGAGAGTAAGGGAGCAGGGGCAAGAGGAGGAGAGAAGAGAGCAAGAGAGTGAGGAGAGGCAAGCAGCCCCTTTTATACTGAGTCAGGCACACCTGGCTGTTGTCAGGTAACTGGGACAGAGCCTACACTAAATGGCAACAGAGAGCCTACCCAGAGGAAGAGAGTCCAGTGTGAACAAGATCCTAAGCCAGGTCTGGTGAGGGTGAGGAAGAGGAGGAGGAGGAGGAGGAAGAAGAGGAGGACAAGTGTTGGGAGCTGACTTTAGTAGAAAGCGGCTGGATCAACTTTGCAGCCATCTGGAACCATATACCCTGATGAAAGACTTGGTTGTCAAAAGCCTATAACAGCTGAAGCACACTCTGATAAATATATTGTTTATCCCACATAGCTTGTTTTGCTGTTTAGTGACCTCAGCTGTATGGTGCATGTGGTAAAGTGTTTTCACCTGTGTTCTCCTGCTTGTGTATATAAATACCTCAGAATTCCCTTCAATAAGGGAGACTTGAGAAAATAGAAGAGACTGAATCACACCCTGTCTTGTCTCCATTCTTCGAGTCTCTTGCCCCAAGAGCCACACTCTCTCTTGACCAGAGCACTTAGCCCCAAAAGTGTTGAGGCAAAGTGTTGAGGCAGAATGTGGGCCTCAACAGACAAGGAAGAAGAAGAAGAAGAAGAAGAGGAGGAGGAGGAGGAGGAGGAGGAGGAGGAGGAGGAGGAGGAGGAGGAGGAGGAGGAGGAAGAGGAAGAGGAGGACAAGGAAGAAGAAGAGGAGGAGGAGGAAGAGGAGGAAGAGGAGGAGGAAGGGCAGCTGGGGAAAGCTGGGCTGGAGAAGTTTATGGCAGGGGTGGAGTATACCAGCCATACTATATAACAGGTAGGGACTAAAGGATGCTGGAAGAACCTAGCGGCCAGGTCCAGTTCGATATGTTAAGTAGGCACCCAAGTTAGCCATTTGTCTGGGTTTGAGACCTAACACTCTTCTTGAAGACCAAGGTTCAATTCCCAGAACCTACATGGTAGCTCACAACCACTCATAACTTCAGTCCCAGGGGATCTAACAGAAAGGAAACCTCAGTGTGTTGTAAGTATGTGCAGGGCTTGTCCCTTGTCCCTTGTTTCTTCTTTAGTGTTAACTTTGTCGGATGGATATCACTGCCAACACACAGACCTTGATATATGCCAGAGCACTAGGTGATTTCAATTTACTTTTGTTTATCAAGAGTTTTGGGGCCATTTACATCCTGAAATAGGATAGAGGATTTATTCTCCCCCCCCCCTTTTCCTATAAAAAAGACTGAAAAATAGTTCCTAAATGCCAATAAACAGTATACAATGATGAATGTTTTCAAGTCCCCCCCCCAAAAAAAAAGTCCCACTTCTCTAAAACAAATAAAATGTAGAGCTGGAGAGATGGCTCAGAAAGTAACACGCTTGCTGTACAGACATGGTGAGCTGAGTTCAATTTCCGGGCATTCACAGAAAAGGCCAGATGTGGCTCTGCACGTGTATGACCCCAGTGCTGTGCTGGGCAGAGAGAGGAGGCTCAGCAAGGTCTGCTGGTCCCAGCCTAGATCACATTCAGCGAAAAACCGTGTCTCTGAGGAATATGGGCAGAATGGAAGATCAGGCTACCCAGTCTTCTGGTCTTCACAGGATGTGTACATACACCACACTCAGAGACACACACAAGAAAAAGAAATGAGTGATAGCTAAGCCAAGTGTGTTAGCACACGCCTGTGATCCCAGGATCCCAGGATCACGGGAGGCAGAAACAGAAGGATCAAAATGAGTTTGAGGCTAGTCTCTGTGAAGTGAGTTCCAGACCAGCCAGGGAAGCATAGTAAGAACCTGTCTCAAAGAAGAAAGAAAGGAGAAGAGAGCAAAAGAAGTCCAGCAGAAACGGGTGAGACCATGACCTTATAACCGCCCTGATTTCCATAGCAATAAGCTACCCCAACTAGAACTAAGTGAAGATTTCTTTATTTATTTTTTTAAAATTAATTTATTTTAATTTTATTTATATGAGTACACTGTAACTGTCTTCAAACACACCAGAAGACAGCATCAGATTCCATTACAGATGGTTGTGAGCCACCATGTGGTTGCTGGGATTTGAACTCAGGACCTCTGGAAGAACAGGCAGTGTTCTTAACTACTGAGCCGTCTCTCCAGCCCAAGATTTCTTTTTTTAAATCACATAATCCTACATACAATATCTAAAGCTGTTTTGGCAGAAATTCACCATAAACTTTGGCCAAGCAGTGTAATTTTTTGAGAGAACACATATTGTGTTTAAGTCCCTGTATTTTCGATCTGAAGAAGGCTGTAATGAAAGTAATTAAACTCAGTATCCGACTCCTCTTGACATTACTGACACAAGGTAAGTTAAAGAAGCAAACGTATAGGTGAATGCACAAATGTCTGCACACATGTTCAGGTTGAATTAGTAAACATAATGTTCAAATATTTGGATATTTTAAAACATAAGTGAGAAGTGAAAAGTAGCATTTTAAAACATCAGTACTTAGTATACATCAGGTCTGGTGGCACAGGCCTGTAATCTGAGTTCTCAAGAGCTAAAGGCACCAGGAGTTCAAACTGAAGGTCAGCCTGGGATACAAAGAGAGTTCACGGTCAGCCTAAGCTACAGAGAGAGAGAGAGAGAGAGAGAGAGAGAGAGAGAGAGAGAGAGAGAGAGAGAGAGAGAGAGAGAGAGAGAGAGAGAGAGAGAGAGAGAGAGAGAGAGAGAGAGAGAGAGCGAGAGAGAGCGCTTGCAAGCCAAGGGCATTTCCACAGGGACCAACTTCCCACTCCCTGGCCCCTCCTCACAAAGTTTCCAAAACTTCCCAAAATAGTCCCACCACCTGGAGACCAGCCTTTCAATACAGGAGCCTTGAGGGACATTACACATTCAAATTCTAACAGGTGATAAATCCCAACTAGCATTGTTCTGTGTGAAGTTCCAAAATTAGTTTGAAATTGTTACAATTCCAAGTCTAAACTCGAGCAGAGCGGAACAGACAGGCATAAACGACTAAGGAGAAATAGGCTACGGCAATTCCACCTGACCTTCCCACATGAGGCACGCGAGGAAACAGACCCTGGTGAGCAAGCCTGACAAACAGCACTTGTCTTGGACCCTTCTCTATGGTCTCACAGTCACCAAGGCTGGGCAGCCCCTGCTAAGGTGCGTCTGTCAGCCCCTAGTGTTCCTGCGGGTTCCTCTCATGTCCGCAGTCCCAGCCTATCCTCCAGTTCCCTTCCGTCACATACGGAAGCACTCTGTAACTAGAATCGGAGCTATCATTTTCTCTTTTACGTAGGAAAGATAAAAAGCTCTGGGGGGCTCTACTTAGAAATGCCAAATGCAAAGGAAGCTACGTTTTGGAGATGCTGGTTTTTTTGTTTTTTTGAATATTGTCTGGTTACTTTTTTTTTTTTTTCCAGAAAGACACAAAAACTCACAAGTTTATTTGACTTTCAGGGACTTGGTATAACCTCAAGGTGACATTTGCACAACTATAAACAGATGCTCCTCTTCTCACACACACACCCATCCTCAATTTGGCACCCAGTGAGGTCAGTGGGAAGGTCGGCATTGAGACTCATGAGACGGAGCTCAGGAGCAGCCCAGTGTTCGGTTCAGTGCTGTTTCCAGAGTCTGTCCTCCATGAATCTGATCAATACTAGAAATCTAAAGAAAAGCCCTACTTCAGACAAAAAAAAAAAAAAAAAAAAATTAATTCAAGGATCAGTGTGCAGGCTGCTCTTGGTTGTCAATGTGACCACATCTGGAATTAATTAAAACCCAAATGGCTAGGCACGCCTGTGAGGGATTTTTTTTTTCCCCATAATTAAATGATTTGAAGCGGGAAGACACACATCTAATTCAGATCTTTCTAGAGGTGGGAATGCCCACCTTTAACCTGGGCCACGCCTTCTGCTGGCAGCCTGTATATGGACATGGAAGAAGACAGTCTGTTCTCTTTGCCTGCTCATTCTCACTCTTGTTAGCAAATGCATTCCTTCACTGGCCTTAGAGCCTATGTCACTGAGACTCCAGTATAGCTGAGGACCAGCTGAGACATCCAGCCTCATGGACTGAACAACTACTGGATTCGTGGACCTGTTGGTATGGACTGGCTGCACCACAGCCTGTAGGCCATTCTAATAAATCATTCATTCATTCATTCATTCATATATATGAATATATAATTATATATATGTATATTTTCATATATAATTTAAAACCACATAATGAAGATATATTTTACATGGGATTTATTAGATATTAATTTACATAAAATAATTTTTATGCACTTATTCTGTAAGTTTTGTTACTAAAGAAAAGCCTGACTGATACAATCAGTGAAAAGATAGAGCCACTGGAACTAGTCAGACCAATCAGGCTAGTCACACATTCAAAATGGCAACAAACAAACAACAAAGGATCTGTGAGCTGACACTATGTGTACTTGGTAACTAATGGGGTGTCTCAGCTTTTCTGACCATTGAAATGATATGACACCTTAAATTTTAAGATTTTGTGGCTGGAGGTTATAGGGTAGATATTTCAAATATTTGAGTTACTGAACTTCAAAAATTCTGACATTTTCAATATATTCAAGGTGAGGTGTTCTTATCATGGGTACTCACTCTAGCAGGTTTGGCCATGTGGGTGGTATTTTGAAGAGAAAGATTTTTAAAATATGAAGTTAACTTAGTTGACGTTCCCTTAGGCATTTGGTAATCCTGACACTAAGTTTAAAATCACTAATGTGAAGAACACATCTAAACGTGTCAGATAAGCAAAACCCCATAAAACAAAAATCACTTATTTGACTTTTTCTGCAAGGTTTTCCAGTCCCACTAGCAGAGAGTAGACAGAGTTTGCAGATGGGGAGGAGGAGAGTGAGCCGGGCTGGATCAGAGGCCTGAGATGATAAATGGGATGAAATCTCATCCTGAGGCCACTGGCTGCCTTCGAGAATCAATGGTCCCTGTAGACAAAGATGGATCCCAAGCCTGAGCCACAGCTGTAAGAATAGGTGGGGTGGGGCAGGTGGAAACGTTTCAGAGGCCATTCCTGGGGTCTCTTCAGAAGGTTGATGCTTAAGTAGAAAGCCAATATAGGGTCATTTTCTGGTAGTAGACTATCACACTTGGCAATTTAAATGTATTGTCACACCTGGCAATTTAAAACACCTTTGTTTGTTTGCTTATTTTTAGAAAAGACCTCAAATCCCAGGTGGGCTCCAACTTACAGTCCTGCTGACTCTACTTCCTGAATCTTAAGATTGCAGGAATGTGTCACCCCTCCTGGTCTGCTGGACATCAACTCAACACAAGGTAAAGTCATCTGAAAGCATGGAACCTCCACTGAGAAGATGCCTCCACAAGACAGGACTGTAGGCAAGCCTGTAGGGAATTTTCTTAACTAGTGATTGACGTGGGAGGGGCCAGCCCATTGTGGGTGGTGCCGTCCCTGGGCTAGTGGTCCTAGGTTCTATAAGAAAATAGGCTGAACAAGTTAGGGAAAGCAAGCCAGTAAACAGCACCCCTCTGTGGCCCCTGCTTCAGCTCCTGCCTCCAGGTTTCTGCCCCACTGCTGTTGTCAATGAACTATATTATGGGAACTCCCCAAGTTACTTTAGTCACGGTATTTTATCCCAGCAAGAATAATCCTAACGCACCCAATCAACACCTACTTTCTTTCCCTTAGTCTCTGTGGGTCAAGCATCTCTAGTCCAACTCTCACCAGACTATACTCAACTGTGGGCCAGTCTATGTTCTTACCTGAGGGATTGACTGGGGAAGAATCCTTTTCCCAGCCTTTTCTCATTCTCATGCCAGATTCACAGGACTGAAGTCCTCAGCCATTGAAGGCCACAGCATTCCCTACGTCCTGACCTCTATAAGGAATATTGAGGTCACTCCTGGGCTCAGAAAGAGACTGTTCCCCTGCAGCAAGGGTCTGGGCTATGGGGCTTTTCTCGTCTCTGGTCTAGATGTTCTTCCAAAGAGCTCACTTGATCAGGCCAGGCTCACCTGCTCAAGATGGCAGGAACTCAGAATTCTGCCGACCACAGAGGTAACAGGAAGTGAGGAAACAATGTTTGGCTTTAGACACACAGGTGTATCTTACTTTACTGAACTCTTAGATACTGCATTACTATCTTTATCATTCTTATGTGTATGTGTGACTGTCCACTTGTGTGTATGTGTACCTTAGACGTGCTTGATGCCCACTGAGATTGAAAGGGCATCAGATCCCCTGGAATTGGAGTTAAAGGCAATTGTGAGCCACCACGTAGGGGGTGGGGACTGAACCCAGGTCCTCTGCAAGATTAGCAGATGCTCTTAGCCACAGAGCCATCTCTCCAGCCTGCATCATCGATACTTTTTAACAAACTGAAGCCTTGCTACTGTGTGCAGGTTGTGTACAGGAAACACATCCATTTGCACCTTTAGCCAGACAGCTCTGATGATCGTTAGCAGTTTTAAACAATAAAAATAATTCACACATGTAAGAATTTAGTTTTTTTCCATATAAGTGGCTTCAGGGCCATCAAGAATCCAGACTTCTATATTTACTTATATTTTGTCTTTTTGTTTTCTTTCATTTGTTTATTTGTTCATTTCATTTTGGGGTCTCATGTAGACAACCCCAGCCTTGAACTCTATGTAGCTTGGGTTGACCTTGAGCTCTGGCTCCTGCTGCCTCTACCTCCAGAGAGCATGCCCCATCTTACCCAGCATAGCATTATGGGTTTTTTGTTTGTTTGTTTCTTTGTTTTAAAATGAGAACCCTGGACTAGCCATGGCAGTTCATGCCTTTAACCCTAGCACTTGGAAGGCAGAGGCAGAAGCAGGTGGATTTCTGCGAGTCTAAGGCCAGCTGGGGCTACAAAGTGAGACTCTGGCTTAAAAAAAAAAAAAAAAAAGTAAAAACAACACCAAAAAAATAATAACCCCACAGAACATACCACAAGCAAATAAGGTTATGTTCAATAAATACAGATTAATCCCAATATGAAACACTATTAATGTACTTCAACAAACTATTCATACTAAAAATCATATAAATGTTAGGAAAACAATGTTTTTCATGCTAAGATACTTACATTTGGAAAGATGTGATGCTATTGAACACTTCATAGACGAAAATAATGAATACATATTTTCTTAAATATATATGAATACATATTTTCTTAGAAGGTAACCCACTATGATATTTGCTTTGTTGCTGTGATCTGGCAAAAAACAAAACAAAACACAGTTTCCCTTGAGTACACTGGTAATCTGTGGTATCCCATAGGTACACAGGCTGGTTCCAATGAGACTATAGAAGGTTCAGTGAGTTCTGCAGGTCAGAGGAAATAAGAGTGTTTGGGGCTGGGGCGTTAGATGGACTGACACCATGGGGATAAACACAAGAGCCAGAAGGATTCCACAAGACCAGCTCTGGAGTAACCCAGAGTACCCACGGCCAAGAGTAAGGAGGCAGAGCTCACTGGCATCCTCTCAATCTGCCTACACTTTCTCCTTGGTCAGTAAAAACATCTCTAGCTATGATTCTGAAGAGTATGAGCTTCACATAGGTTTCTGTGCCCAGGAAACTGTTTGCCAGAGAGATGGGTGCTCCTATCACCTTCATGTCCAGTAATACTCGTTCATCAGAATCTAGTCGGGTTCTGGCGATGACACTATGTCGTTTGGGGAACTGAATATTGCAGCAACTGGAAGTATGCTCGCCAATAAATAATTCCGTGATGCTTACATCCCTGTGTTCCCCCAAGCACCTAGTCTCTTGTCTCTCATAAGATACTTCTCCCCCTGTTTTCTCTCATACTGTCCCTGTTCTCTCTACATTCAGTAGACAACCTATGTATTTAGCTCCTGACACGCAGAGAGATGTATTGCTGTTCAACCTGCAATGTACCCTTTATTAAGAAACTGGCCTGCACCGCCACCTGCTGGATACTGAGAGACATGACACTAGCTTTCCTTGCTGTTTGGGGCGGAGCTCAAATTGGTCCCCATGGACCTTGAGCTTCCTGAACAGTTTAAGTTTGCTGGTTTCAGTATTCAGTTGTTCACATTTCACAGGGGCTGTCCCTGGGACTAATGGTTTTTGGAGCATGCAGGAACCATTGTGTGCTCTCTTTGTGTCGGACTGAGGAGTTAGCCCTGAGAAAGCTCTTGTTAACTCCAGGTGTCCTTGTAAAAGAATTACTTTTTTCAACTCCAAATCTTTGCCTGTTGCAATTGCAGGATTGCAAATCCAGCCCTATCTTACTGGAAGAGGATACTTCAGTGCCTTAGCGAAGGTCAAGAGTGTGGTTTACATATTTCAAAGGGTAGAATCTAGAAAGTTCTACCTTCTGATATAAAAGGACCAAGGCTAGGCATAAGTTTTGTGTTTTCTTAACATTTATTCGGGTTTATAAAAAAATATTCTCAACTCTTGGCAGATGACGATTAAGTCTCATAAATGCATATTTATTTTCAACCCGACCCATGGCTCTTGCTAGCTTTGGTTTACAGCTTCTTTGCTTGTTAGTGTAATCCTGCCAAGTGCCCATCAGCACATCCAACAGGAATGGGCTATGGACTCAGCCCTATCTCTCTTCAGCGGAGCATGTTGGTGCCTTGCAACCCTAGCACCCAGAAAGGCGAGGCTGGAGGGTTTTGAATTTGAGGTGGCCTGTGCTAAAAGCAAGACTTTGCCTCAACACCCACCCTCAAATTGCTTCTTTGTAGCTGCACCAATTCACCATATACTTTTTCATTTCAACAATAATTAAGTTTACAGATAGCTGTACAAAAGGTCTTAAAACATCAGCAGATCAGATTAAAGGACTCCAAGATTTTACATTTAATGTTTAAAAATTGTTTGTCAAAATGTGAAAGGCTGGGGATTTAAAAGTCAAATACTGGTATTACAGGCCACACCATGCCCAGTTCAGAAGGAAAAAAAAAAGCACATAAAATAAATAACTTAAAGTTTATAGATACAGGTTGGAGAGATGGCTCAGCAGTTAAAAACACTTGCTGCTCTCCCAGAGGACCCAGATCCCAGAACCCAGATCAGGTGGTCCCAACCATCTATAACTCCAGGGTATGCAACACCTCTGGTTTACATACACAATACAGCACACACACACACACACACACACACACTATTAAAAACATACTAAAACTAATTTTTTAAAAATTATAAATTACTTTAAGTCAGGCATGGTAACACACACCAGGAATCCCAACACTGGAGGCAGAAGGATCAGAAATGCGAGTTCATCTGCATAGCATCTTCAGGCCATCTGAGGCAACCTGGGCTACATGACATTTTCCTCAAAAAAAAATCCCATCAAACCAACAACAAATTATATATATGTGTGTATGTTTATATATGTTTATGTATGTATATGTATGTATATATGTATGTATATGTATGTGTATGTATATGTATACATATATACATATATATTCATATACATATATATATTCGAGGGAGTGTTTGCTAGAGCGCATGAGGTGCTGAGTTTAATCCTTAGTGTTAAGATAATAATATATATTATTAATCACCATTATTATCATTATGTAACAAGAATAATTAAATAAAAAGAGGCCATGAATTGAAGAGATCAGGCAAAAGAAAACGAAGGGGAGGAAGTGATATAACTGTATTTTAATCAAATAAAAATTATATATATATGTATATATATACACATATATAAACACATAACTGTAGAAAAGTATTGCAGAGTCATAAGGTAAAAAACTGTCAATATAAAACATTACACTTGGCAAAATTCTGTAAGGAATGTTGAAGAGAAAGCTCACGCAAAATTTAAGGAGGGAAAGGTCATTTTATTTTAGAATATTTGCAGTATACAAAACCAGGGCGGGATAGGTGCAGGGCCTGGCGGTGGTGCCTGAGTCGCCCTGGTCTGCTTGGAAGTGCGGGGCGCCAGGGCATCCAGGTGGAAGTGGTGGTAAACTGCATTCCTTGCAACTAAGAAAGAAAAATTCCAGAGCTTTAAAAATGTAGGAGGCCTGGAGGGATGGCTCAGAGGTTGAGAGCGCTTGTGGGTCTTGCAGAGATCCTGGTTTAGATTCCCAGCACTGACGCGACAGCTTACAATCACCTGTAATTCCAGTTCAGGGAAACCTCACACCCTCTTCTGGTCTGGCACCAGGCACACAATCGGTGCACATATATGCATTCAGGCAAAACACTCATACAAATAAAAATATTTTTTAATTAAAAATGTGGGAGGGGGCTAGCACGATGCCACAAATTGATGATCCCAGCACTTGGGAGATTCAGGCTAGAGGGCGGCAGCAAGTTCTCTGCTTTGTAATCAAGTGCGTCTCAGTGGAGGGTGTGCAGTTCCCGGCTTCTGCTGGAACAGGAGAGCGATGGGAAACCTAGGTCCCGCAGGAGAGCGACGTGGATCCTCGGGAAACTGAGGGTGAACACCTCAGTTTGGATTTCAGCGCAGCACAAAAGGAGACTTCTAGAAACCCACTTTGAAGCAATAGGCCCGCCTCTTCGTATAGTGCGGGTCCTGAAAGGATGCTCCGGCCGAGGAGGGGCGTGGCTACGGCCGGCAGGCGGAGTCAGAGCTCCACACTAGACTGACAGTAAGAGGGCGGGGCCTCTAAGGGACAGAGCTATCCCTGGAAGACTTGGCATTGGCTGTTGGGGAGGGGAGCGTCGTCAGGGCGGGGCGTCTGGGGCGGGGCTAGCCTCAGGCCTCCGGACATTGGCTGGTGGGGAGTGCAGGGACACGTGGTGCGGAACCGGCGCGGTAAGCGGGTGGTCTCAGGGCCTTTCTTCCCGGGATGGTGCTGGGAACCCGGGAGGGACTGGTGCAGGGCCCGGCGGTGCCTGAGTCACCCTGGTCTGCTTGGAAGTGAGGGGCGCCGGGGCATCCAGGTGGAAGCGGCGGAACCCCGGAGGTCCCCGATCACTAATGCAGTTAGTCCAGGCCTGAGTCACCCCAGGCCCCGGCACGGGCCCGCGATTCCGGTGATGTTAGCCCGGGACCCAGGCCTCTCCCGCCACAGGGGTCGGTTTGGATCGGCCGACCTCCAGAAGTGCGCGGTGGCCCGACCCACACAGTTCTCCCTGCGGCGCCGATGGGCTGTCTGTCCCGGGCAGTCTGCGTGGCGACTTGGGGCTGGAGGGTTGCAGGGAGCAAAGGCTGGGCAGTCCCCACGCCTACACTTGGAGAATGCTGCCTGGCTCGCCTTGGGTGCAAAGGCCCTGAGCAGGGTCCAGCTGGACCTTGCCTCTAGGATGGATCCGCAGGAGAGAGATCTCCCATTGCCAGCTTGCTGGTGCGATCAGGTCGCTCATTCATTTACTAGTTTCAGCTTACTCATTTGTAAAGTGGAGTAGATGTTTGATATATTCTACTAACTCTTGAAACCCTGGGACGGCCAATCTTGTCCAGAGTCTTATTATCACGAACTCTGTGTAACGGAGCAAAGACCCTATCTTGGGGACCTTGTTTGTGCTCCTCCAGGACTCATGACTTACAGATAGTGAGGCTGCTGGCGTATTTTGGCAGGAAGTTTGCTTCTGTTCAACCCACCAGCACTGCTTTTTACCTTAATAAATGATTTCAATTGAAGACCTTGGTGTTGGCGGAAGTGAAGCAGGAGTTATCCGAACCGAGTGGGAGGGAGAGTGGAAGCTGGCCAACTTGCTGTGTCTCGCAGTTTAGAGGGAGGGCTTGTCTGCAGGGTAGGTGAAACCTTCTGTTTACTACCCTCATTGAAAGGTGTACCTCAGATCATGACATCTTTGCATAACATTAGCACCGGAGTTAGTTTAGCTGAGCCAAGGTGAGGTGATAGGAATTTGTGTGAGGATCTGGAGCCCGGGGTCAAAAGCGCCCAGTGTAACAGATGGTCCTGCAGGGTAAGGCTTCATCATGAAAACAGACACCTTCCCTGTGCATGGTTGGTGACGGACAGTGGAACCTAACACTGATAAACACCTGGGCAACATCTGGAGTCTTCCAGAGTCCCTTTCAGGTGAGGCTGTGTGAGGTACCATGGGTCTAGAAATTTTTCTTCCATTTTGCTAGGTTTTAAAAGGGAGGAGAAGACTAATCCCCCACCCTAGTGGCAGCCATATTTACTATTTGAAGTGGTCTGGGATTTCGCATTGCTCGGCTGGAGAATTTCAGTGTGCTGAACGATTGCCTCACTTCCTGTCACAGTGAATCAACACTTCAGAAAACTGCCCTGGGATCCTGGACCAGGAACCAGTGCTCTTTACCAAGTGTGGTGAGCAGGCATTTCTGTAGTGCCCACTTGAGACCATGCAGCAGCAATATCAGGTCACTTGGTTGTCACTGCCAGGATAAACTTTCTCAGCACAACTGAGCCTTGTTTCATCTATGCTGGGTTAAGTCAAAGTCTTGACACTTGAAGAAAGAAAAACTCCAATTGCAAATCCCAGTGCCCAGTGCAAATCACATTGACTCCTATTTTTAAAGCAGTTCTGGGGCTAGAGAGATGGCTCAGAGGTTAAGAACGGTGTGTGCTCTTCCAGAGGTCCTGAGTTCAATTCCCAGCAACCACATGGTGGCTCATAATTTGATCTGATGCCCTCTCCTGGTATGCAGGTGAATATGCAGATAGAGCACTCCTGTGTAAGATAAATAAATCTTTAAATAAAATTAAAAAAACAAAACAAGAAAAAGCAGTTCCACAAGTTACTTCCTCCTGCCTCTGTAGAGTGCAGGAGTTCCAGGGTCTCTGGCATGAAAAGTAGATGTTGGAACCTGTACCCAGAAGGCTGGCATTGTGGCTCAGTCAGAAGTTTATCAAGCACACCCGAATCTCTGTGTTCCATTCCTAGAACCATATAAACTGGGGTGCCTGCTTGTAATTCTAGCATGTGGGGGTAGAAGCAGAAAGATCAGTTCAAGGACAGGCTAGGCTACGTTTTGTTTTATTTTTAAAAGGAAAAAAAAACTGTCCAGAAAATGCAACTGCTGAGTGTATCTGTGGGGTGTTCATACCTGAATGTACTCAATAGTGAGCGACTTGAGGCTCACAGCTCCTCAGACCTTGGCCGTTTCTTTGTGGTGAAAACATTGGACATCCCTTATAGCTTTCTAAAATGTACACAACTGCTCCCCATAGCCACCTTCCTGGGAGACGGGAGCTTTCTCATACTTGGCCCTTAAGGAGGTTGAGTGCAGTCTGTGGTCACCGGTTGTCCTCAGCTGAGTTCATCTTTCTTTCTGGATCCTCCAGCAGGTTGTGGGTTTGCAGTTGAAGAGGCAGAATATTGATTGTGTGAGGGGTGGGTAGTGGTGGGGAAGCTGTTCTTTGTTTGCTTGCTTGCTTGCTTTTTGAGACAGGTTGTTATTGGCTGGCCTGGAATTCACTATGTATAGAATCGGCTGGCCTCATACTTTCAGAGATCCACCTGCCTCTACCTCTCCCGTGCTGGATTTAA
This sequence comes from Arvicanthis niloticus, assembly GCF_011762505.2. Taxonomy (NCBI): domain Eukaryota; kingdom Metazoa; phylum Chordata; class Mammalia; order Rodentia; family Muridae; genus Arvicanthis; species Arvicanthis niloticus. Next base: position 5,287,337 of record NC_047671.1, read on the forward strand.
AGGTGTGTTCAGTCACACCCAGCCTGAAGCATTTTTATAGAGATCTTTGAAATGATAATTTCCTCTGTAGCAATAGAAGGTTAATAGTTCACCCTGTGCTTTAAGAATATAAAATTGCATCTATAGCTCCATTGGTAGGGTACCTGCCTCGCATGCAAGAAACCCTGGATTTGATCCCCATCACCACATAAACCTGGTGGTTTGAGCTTGTAATTCCTACCTTCAGAATGTAGAAGCAAGAGATTCAGTCTCAAAAAAAAAAAAAAAAAAAAAAAAAAAAAAAAAAAAAAGTGTAACCTTATTAAAAGTAAGTGCCAGCTAGGCATGGTGGCACATACCTTTAATCCTGGCACTCAGAAGGCAGATGGGTTTCTGTGTGAGACCAGCCTGGTCAACACAGAAAGTTCCAAGGCAGCCAGGCATATATAGTGTGCTTTCTCTCAAAAAATAAAGTGCACAGTAAATCCATGTAATTGCAAAGTAGCCACTTTTAGTTTCCTTGAGATTGTCTGCCACTGGAGTGCTTCTCTTTGGACACAAGTTTTAGTGGAGCTTTCCTTTGGAGCAGGAAGGGAGGATCAATCTAAGCCTCTGATTGGCTCCCAAGCTCTTGGCCCTGAAGTGCAGTCACTTCCTGGGAAGTCCTGTGATAAGTGTCGCAATGCTATGCTCTGCTGACAGGGTGGAGTACTTCTCAATCCTCACACAGTGCCTCTGGCCACTGCCTTTCAGTCCCAGCTTCGAGCAGGTCTGATCCATCGCTCTCTGCTCAGAGTTTCCCAGGTCTGAAGTCTGGCTGAACAATGTCAGTCCTCAAAACTGTCTTCCAGTATATCGAAGAAAACCAGGACCGCTATGTCAAGGTGAGAGTCTGTCTGCTGAGTGAGTAGTGAAACCTGCTTTAATCTTGTCAGAGAGCTTTTCAAGAAGCTAATATGAGTTGTGCTGGTTTGATCAAGTATTTAAATTTTATGTTTCTTCACCTCGTGGTGGTAAAAGCTATACTTTTGTCATTTGACAGAATTAAATTATCCGTCTCTACAAATAAAGCCCATTATTTTTCCCTAATTTCATCTATGGTTTCTTGCAACAGTCATAAGGTATTTTTTTGTTGTTTTGTTTTTTTTTGTTGCTGTTGTTGTTTTGTTTTTTTAAAAAAACAGTTTGAAGCTGGGCAGTGATGGCGCACGCCTTTAATCCCAGCACTTGGGAGGCAGAGGCAGGCGGATTTCTGAGTTCGAGGCCAGCCTGGTCTACCAAGTGAGTTCCAGGACAGCCAAGGCTAACAGAGAAACCCTGTCTCGAAACCCGCCCCCCCCCCCAAAAAAAAAAAAAAAAAAAACCAGTTTGAATCCAGCATATTCTGGATGATTCTATGATGTTATATTTTAATCTGTTGCTTGTTTTTTATCTGATAGAACATGACTTCAGTTTACTTTTGGAAGAACCATTTTAGACAAAAATGTTTGACTCTAAAACTTAGACCTTAGAAAATGTGGTTGCCATCAGAGAGACTAGTGAACTAACTTAGATAGCGACAATGCAGGGTGTTTTCTTTCTGTTGCAATTTTGTCGATTACAGATATAAACTTATTGAACGGTTTATAACCAATCATATGCTTGGTGGTTAAAAATATACATTCTGGCTTTTTTTTTTCTGCTTAGTTTTGGTGGTGGGACAGCACAGGTTTGTTGCTGTTTAATCCATATATGGAGCAGGCTAGCTAGGTCTGCTGTAAACATAAAGTGGAGTAGCTGTAGGTAGAGGTCTATTGGTGAGCCCACCCCGCCTGTCCCTAAAAAACAGCATCTCCAAGCCCTTTCCACTTGATCTCTACAAACAGAAACTTGCAGAATGGGTGGCCATCCAGAGCGTGTCGGCGTGGCCGGAGAAGAGAGGAGAGATCAGAAGGATGATGGAGGTGGCAGCTGCCGATGTCCAGAGGCTGGGGGGCTCTGTGGAGCTGGTGGATATTGGGAAGCAGAAGGTATGAGCCCACAGAACCTTAGCAGACAGTTCTTCCTGGAGGGTGGGAAGAGGCTGCAAGGGCGACCTTTGGCTGAAGACATTCAACTCTTCTTCAAAGCAAGCTTGTACTGGCTCTTGTGTACATCCCAGCTAACTCACACACACGTCTCTCTGTGGGTCAGTTAAAGGTTTTTTGATTATTCAGCACGTTTTATTCTGGGAAGGAGAACAGGAGACCAGTGGCTCAAGAGTATATTAAAATGACTGTCATTCTTAAGGGCTGAGATAACTTCCCAGAAATGAAAGCCTTCACGTGTGGAAGTGTCACGTTCTCTGAGTCACTTTATAAAGTTGAGCTTTCTGCCCCAGGTCCTCTGTGTATACAGTATTGCTTTCAATTTAGTGTTTTTATGGGACTCCTGAGTGTGGGAACAAGTGGGCCTTTGATCTTGTGCCTTCTCTTGGGCTCTTTTCCTTCTGTTGGTTTGCCTGGTCCTTCAGTGTGGTGGGTTCTGTTTTTATCTTACTATATTTTATTTACTTAGGTTTTGTTGTTCTCTTAAAATCCTGTTCTTTTCAAGCGCAACAGAAAGAGAAAGGATCTGGATGGCAGGGGAGGAGGAGAGAGGATATATTGTACAAGGGGAAAAAAAACTATTTTCAATGAATGGGAAACACACACTTGAAAACAAAAAACATAAAAATAAATATGCATGTTCACATATGACCTTGTCCCCTGCAAACTCCTTGCTGTTACCACAAGGCTTTTCTGATAAACTGTAGGAGCCAGCATAGGCACAAGGGCTGCAGGGCAGGGGTACAGCCAGCTTGGGCCATACTTAGGGTCACAAGTGGTAACCGTTGACCTGTAAAGGAAGAAAAAGACCTCAGACTGATTTGTCTTTGTGTCACTGAATCCTCCTCTAGACTCAGAATTCTGCAAAAGTGTCCTGGATGGCTGGCAAGGCCTTTGGGGAAAGCCCAAGAGTGCCCACTGCCACCATTCATTTACCAGATGATCTGGAATCTCTTTCTTTTTAAGTGTGTGTGTGTGCACGTGTGTGTGTGTGTGTGTGTGTATGTTAGCAACATGTCCCCCAAAAGATTGGGAGAGATCATCAGATTCCTTGGTGTTGATGTACAGGTGGTTGTAATACCTCACGTGTTCTCTGGGAGAGCAGAAAGCGCTCTTAACCAAGGAGCCATCTCCCAGCCCTGAGTTCCGTTAATGCCCTGGCTGAGGTCCACTCTATTCATCTTAGTTGTCTACATGCAGAATTTCAAAAAGGTAGCATTCAATTGCAGATTGTAGTTGTTTTAGGCAATACTTCAAAAATGAGTTCATTTGTATCCCAGATCCATGCTACGCAGTGTTTCATTGTGTTTATTGATTCTTTTTTTTTTTTTAAAGCAGCCTTAAAGCAGTTTATCAGACTAGTTGTAGATGTGATTTAGTTAATGCTGATTGGATTTCAGGAAAGTGAATTCTTGTTAAGGACTATTAAAAGATACAATCTTAAACCCTACAGCAGACAGGACCACCCCAGCTAGGTTTCAGAACAGCTGCGAGACATTGCCAGTCAATTAACTAGACTGCTCTCCATTGCTCCCTCCCGCTCAGCTCCCGGATGGCTCGGAGATACCCCTTCCTCCTATTCTACTGGGTAAGCTGGGCAGCGATCCCCAGAAGAAAACTGTGTGCATTTACGGGCACCTGGACGTGCAGCCTGCGGCCCTGGAGGACGGGTGGGACAGCGAGCCCTTCACCTTAGTGGAGCGAGAAGGTGAGGGCACCAGGGCTTGCCCGCCCAAGGGCTTTCTTTGCAAATCAGATATTTTTGGCAGATGTTACATTTGGAAAATCACTAATATTCTCCTGGGTCTTTCTCTTTCTAGTACACATTTGTTTTATAAAAACAAAATCTAGAAATTGGATTCTGGAAGTTTCTCATTTGTGCATCAGTTATTGAAAACTCAGAAAAGTTTTCTTTTCTCAACAAGTCCATGGAGGGAGCTTGCCAGCTTCCCTTCAGTCCAAACTCCTTGTCCAAGATATTCATTGTGACTTGAGGCTGCATAGCTCCAGAAGGCTGGCCTCTCCTCACTCTCTCCTGCGCATGCTCAGCTTCTGGACTCCGTTGTCCCTGAGATACAGCACCTTATTGCTTTGAGCCTTGCCCCTCAGGGCTGAGTTCCCACCCCCTGACTGGGTGTGGAGTCTGTCTTTACATGTGTCCTGACTCTGTGGACTATTACATGGTTGCAAAGTATGAATAGTTATTTTTATTTAACGTGTTCTTTATGAAACCTCATCCCATACGCTGGCCCTCCTCACAGAACTGGGTATGTCCCGTTGCTGTTGGTTCCACAGGCACTGAATTCCTCCCTAGTCTCAGACCCACATGTCTGCATGGTCGTTTATGGCCACATGACTCAAGCTGTCTAGACTGGGAATCTTCCTCTTTCTTCCTTGGGCCTTCTCTCACTTATCCTCGAAAGGCATCATCTTCCCACCACCTACACCAGAAACAGGGTTGTCCGGTTCCTGCCTCGGGCCATCCATCCCTAGTCTCTTCCCAGTCTCTGTGTTGCCCATGCAGACGATACCTGGTGCTGCTCTCTGTTGAGCTGACCTTGTGTCTTTGAGCCTAATGCCATCCTCCCAGCAGATTCAGATTAGCTGTCCAAATTGGAATGGGAGTATAGTTTGTACTGCTTCTGTAGTGATAGCATGTGCTTCCACATGCTTGCTGATAGCTGGGGAGGGAACATGGGTCTTAAAGGTGTGTAACCACCTGTAGGGGCCGTCCTGTGGAATGTACTTCCTGAAATTGCATGGTGAATCTCGGCCCTGATTCTCTGTGAATCCTGGTCCTAGACATTGCTACGAAAGGGAAAGGCAACAGGAGGGTCCCATATGACTGCTTTTTAGATTTCAAGAAATTCTCTCTGAATTTTAGCATAGGGTTGGATCAGAGATTCGGGCTTTTAAAGTTAAAGCTTTGCTGTGCGGGACAGCTGTGAGTGGCTGTGCCTAGGCATTATCCGATGAGCACTTGAGAAAAGGTCTTTCTTGTTGTCTCTAACTGAATCTGCCGATCGCTGTTCCAGGCAAGTTGTATGGGAGAGGATCCACGGATGATAAGGGGCCGGTGGCCGGATGGATGAACGCCCTGGAAGCCTATCAGAAGACTGGCCAGGTACATCTCCATATCAGATTCTGTCCGCCCTTCAGGTCATGTGAGTAGTAGTGTAAAGATCACCAGAGAGGAGAAAGCAAGCCCCCACCTCAGTCATCACAGGGGACACAGATCGAAGATTACAGCTGTTCCCAGCTCTAGAAATCATTAAACAGTTAATTGTCTTACAGATGCTCAAAGGTCAAGTTATCTACACTCAGCAAGGCTCTTGCCAACTCTTAGAATGTGGTCTCAGTTTCTCTCCTTCTTTCTGTGCTGAGATCAAACCCAGGTCCTTGTGCATGCTGGGAAACTGCTCTGCCATTGAGCTGTATCTCTATCTCCTATTGTGAATTTTATTTTATTATGGATGTTTTGGGAGCTTTTTGTTGTTTATTTTATTTTGTTGGTATTTTTTTTTATTGTTGTTTGTTTGTTGGCTGGTTGATTTTGAGATAGTGTCTCGTTCTGCATCCCTGGCTGGTCTGTGATTCACAGAGATCCACCTGCCTCTGTCTCCCCAGTGCTGAGATTATAGGTATACCACCACACCCAGCTCCCAAATGTGACTTTTGGGTGTGTTTATTTGTTTAATACCGTCGTGTTATATAATTCAGGCTGACCTTGAACTCTGACAATCCTCCTGCTCAACCTTCAAGTGTTGGGATTACAGGCCTGTGTTACCAACCCTGACTAACACAGACTTTCAACCTTTGACTGTACCTATGAATATGGTCCCTTGCCAGGAAGTTACAGACTTTGTGATATTAGGCAAATTTTTTTTCTATGTGGCTTATAGTCTCCTAAAAAATAAATATTAGATTATTTTCCGTTTCTTTCCTCAACATTCAAAAGTGGTAAAACATAGCAAACAGGAGGAAAGAGGCATTTCTAGAAACCTCGTCCCCAAACACCTCCTGGTCCTGCTCCTGACCTAGGTTTATTATCTTAAAGCTGACTGTGATCATGCTGTCTGGGCAGTTTTTGCTGATGGATTTTAGTTCACAGCAAGATAAAGTAAGAATAATTATTTTTGTCAAAGTCTGGATCAATAAATCTGGAAAGGGGCTTAGGCTTTCTTTGTCTGGGAGACCATTTGTGCAGATTTTTTAAAAAAACAAAACCAAAAAACCACTTGGTCTGTGTGACAGCTGACCCAAGAGCTGGGCACAAAAACCAGGCAGCCTCACCTACTGCAGGGCTCCACACAGTGTTGGGAGGCTATGTCGGGAAGGGTGCACAGGGCAGAGCCCTGAGCAGTTTCATTTGTAGTTGCTCTGTATATGGAGATTCCAGGGAAAATTTCACTTGGAACAGAAGAGATCAGAAGTCTCTTCACTGAATATTACTGCTAGGCATAAGTGTCTTTGAAGCCCTGGGATCTGTCCTGTGTGTGGTCACTAGCTGGCTGTCTGCTCATATCCAGCCCCCCTGCTTCATCCTATGGAGGTAGAAAAACTCTTGGAACGTTTTCCAGAGAACTCAACCCAGATTCCAGCACCATGATGAGATTTCCTTCACCACCCCAGATCAGCTTGTCTTCTGTGAGCAGAGGGATGCTGGCAGTGTGGAATGCCTTCCTAGTGCAGGAAAGGTCTCAGTTAGCCTTAGCAACAGTGAGGTCTCCGTGGTTATTCAGGAAACGTGTGTGTGTGTGTGTATACATGTGTATATACGTTTACAAGTCTGTATGCGCATTTGCACAGGGGTATGCATGCATGTGGAGGTCAAAGGCTGAGTTACAGACAGCTGTGAGCAGCCATGTTTGTGCAGGTTGTGGAACCCTGATCCTCTGGGAGAGCAATCAGCACTCTCCAGGCCAATATTCATTACCCTTCTCCCTGTCTCATGTCTCCTACACTCACTGGCTCACTCTGTAAGTGGCTTGCCTAGGCATGGTGTAGGGCTTTTCCTTTTGACCCTGGACTCCCAGGAGCCAGTGGGAGAAGATCTCATATTTAAAACTAAATTTTTAAACAATCTGCTATGTGTCACTTCTGTGAGAAAAAGTAAGGAAACTGACTGTCTTACCATGCCCTGTCACAGGAGATCCCTGTCAACCTGCGGTTCTGCCTGGAAGGCATGGAGGAATCTGGCTCCGAAGGCCTGGATGAGTTAATTTTTGCCCAGAAAGACAAGTTCTTCAAAGATGTGGACTATGTGTGCATTTCCGACAATTACTGGCTAGGGAAGAATAAGCCGTGCATCACGTACGGCCTCAGAGGCATCTGTTACTTCTTCATTGAGGTATGAGCTGAGTCCCACGAACTTCACCTTGTTTCTCTCTAACCCCTAAGCCTCTTTGTTCTTCTGTACCCTGACTCGGGCAAATACCAAGAAGCTAATCATACGTGAAGGAGGAGCTCAGAGCTTCCTGGTGCTCCTTCTTGTGTTCCATAATCCATCCTAATACCCCAGGCATGGACTTCTGAGACCAGAAGTCAAATCTCATGACAGTTTTAAATTAAGACAGTATTATCTTGGTAATATTGATATTGTATTAGAGCAGACGAGATGACAGTGAATGCTGGTTTTTCTGAGATGGACAAATAAGCCTTAAGAACCTTCCTGTAAAAGTTTAAAATGTTCACACTTCACCAGGTAAGACCTAATCCCACTGCTGAGTTATCTTGAGAGAATGTAGACCCTCGACCAGATGAGTAAGGCGTGCAGGTGGATCTGTTGTTGGCGATCTTCTCCTATTGGGATGATAGATGGAATGATGGGTAGAAGGATCATAGATGGAATGATGGGTAGGAGGATGATAGATGGAACGATGGGTTGGTCCAGCCAGAGATCTTCATCACCCGATAGGGCAGAGCCGTGCCAGTGCTGTACTGTGAGGAAGGAGCATCACATTCTGTTATAGATGCTGATCCGAGCAGGCATACCCTGGTTACCCGTCTTGCCTCATCATAAGACTAGTCAGTTCTCATATGGGTCTGAACCAGATCCTTGGGTTGATGGCATCATTCTCCAAACTTGGTGTTGTCTTTTGAGTAAGCTTATGCAGGGGTCTCTGTGAAGTGACAGGTGCTGGGGTCAGCCCTGGCTATTGAGAGGGTGGCCTGAGAGGAGAGGAGTCAGTGAGGGAGGGGTGAGTCAGGTGAGGTGATCAGGGAATCTTGCAGCTCTGAGTTGCCTCTTTATATATACAGGTTTCACACAACAAAGACATACTAATGATTATCCAAGAAGTACAGTTTATAGCATTCTATATCTGCATGTGTATTTCATTTTTCATTACATGTCCAGGGTTACAAGTTCAGTCACAATTAGAAGTACAAATAGAGCAGATTTTATTTTTATTATTAGCCCTAAAGGTCCCAAGTCAAAGAATCTGAAGAATGTCTCTGTCAAAGCAAACATACTTACTATTATATGACAGCCTACTTTTAGGCTGGCAGTATTTGCAGTTTTAAAGCACTCCAGATGAGAAGAAAATATCTGAACCAGTGTTTTTATGAATAGCAAATACTAACACCTAAGTCCTTTTACTTGTATTCTTTTCTCATCTACGCTATAACGTAGGGAAAGTTTATTTTAGTCAATCTATCTTATTTACTGAGTTCTATTCCCCCAGGGGAGTACCCTGTATGACCCTATCTTTAAACTACATTTTCAGAGAGCTCAAGCATATTTTAAAAGGAACCCTTAGTCTTTTACTAACTCTCCTGCAGTCAGAGTTTGCCAATTATCTCTTTTTACCCTGCTCCAATTGTACTGTTTGAGTTTGCCTAGGGACAGATACCCCAAGAAGATTCCTGGAGTCCTGGTCTCATTTAGAAATTTCTTATCATGTTCTCTGTGGTATAAGGAAGACTTCCAAATAAGGCCAGATAGTTATTTCCCTAAAAGCAGAAGAGATAGTAAGTTTAAATCTTCTCTAAAAAGACTCATATATAAAATTAATCATAATGCAGGAAGTCTCCAAGAATGCAACACACAGAGACCTAACCTTAAAAGTGAGGGACAGAATGAGAGATCACAGATTCGGCTCAGCTTTGCTGGAACTGTGTCAAACGGCTGTGCTAGCTTCATGACTCTTACCACTTCCAATGGATATGGCTATGCCAGACAGAATTCTGCTCTTCTTTGGTGTTAGAGAGGGTACTCTGCACCATACTTCTGTGGCCAGCATTCCCTGTGACCTGCAGCCAGCATTCCTGTCACCTGCAGCCAGCATTCCCTGTGACATGCAGCCAGCATTTCTGTGACATGCAGCCAGCATTCCTGTGACATGCAGCCAGCATTCCCTGTGCACATGCAGCCAGCATTCCCTGTGCACATGCAGTCAGCATTCCCTGTGCACATGCAGCCAGCATTCCCTGTGCACATGCAGTCAGCATTCCCTGTGCACATGCAGCCAGCATTCCCTGTGCACATGCAGCCAGCATTCCCTGTGCACATGCAGTCAGCATTCCCTGTGCACACGCAGCCAGCATTCCCTGTGCACACGCAGCCAGCATTCCCTGTGACATGCAGCCAGCATTCCCTGTGCACATGCAGCCAGCATTCCCTGTGCACATGCAGCCAGCATTCCTGTGACATGCAGCCAGCATTCCTGTGACATGCAGCCAGCATTCCCTGTGCACACGCAGCCAGCATTCCCTGTGCACATGCAGCCAGCATTCCCTGTGCACATGCAGCCAGCATTCCTGTGACATGCAGCCAGCATTCCTGTGACATGCAGCCAGCATTCCCTGTGCACATGCAGCCAGCATTCCCTGTGCACATATGGTCTGCACATCAGGAGTCTATAGTGTCTGGATGTTCTAATTGGGAAATATCCTGCTTTGATGCTTGAGGGAGCAGATTTGGACTGGAAAACTGTCGGTCTTGCAATGTCATATAATTAAAATAAGCTCCTGCTAAGCCACCAAATAAAGTGACCTTTGTTTCTGTCCAGGTGGAATGCAGTGACAAAGACCTCCATTCTGGGGTGTATGGTGGCTCAGTGCACGAGGCCATGACGGATCTCATTTCACTGATGGGTGAGCTTAGGGTTGGCGTTCTTTGTGTCAGCACTTTGTCACTTAGGGAAGTGGGCAGGGTACTTTTTCTAAACTGTGCACGTGCCTAGTGTGTTCCAGCATCCTTCGTGGGCCTACTCAGCTGTGCTTCTAATTAACTTCCCTTCCTCCAGGCATTGTTTTATTTAAAGAGTGTTTAATTTCTGCCTCTGCCCACTTCCTGTTCCTCCTGCATCTATCCCATACCTCATCACCGTGTATACAACTGCCCTCCCTCCTGTATCCAGCAGGATGCCCCTAGGTCCCACTCAGCCTGTTCCTTAGGATCCCCGCAGGCTTTCTCTTTCTCTGGTCATGGTATTTTACGTCCCTCAGAGGACACCTTCTCTGATCTGTTTCATCTGTTTCTCGGTCGCCCTGCTGGTCGGCCTCTAGAAAGTAAGAGCCACAGCTTCTTCCCGCATCCCGTCAGCACAAAGCTAAGGGAGCTCTTGCCTCCATATAGTTTGTACCTTCCTTTCTCCCCCACCCCCACCCCCCACCCCCACCCCCGTCCCAGGATGAGGGCTCCCACAGCTGACATGACATTGCATCTGTAGTCGGAGACTCTGTCCCACTCATAGGTTCCCTGTCAGGTTTAGCGGACCTTGTTCCTTGTGCAATGTGCACCATGAAGAAATGCTGGCTGGCTAGTGTGGGTTTTCAGGTCCGTGCCTCAGTGTACAGCTGGGAGCTAACTTAAGCACTCCTCCTGTTCCTCAGTCTCTCTGACAATGAGTAGTGGTCCTGCTCACCTCCTTGGGGTTACTTAACTGACTCACTAGCATTAGGAACCCAAGTGTCCCTGGCCTCCTGCTGGTCACCTGGCCAGCGTATGTGCTGAGGTGCTTGAGTTCCTAGAGTCGGGACAACTCAGAAGGCTGCTTATGCGCTGCCCCTGCTGAGCGTTCCGCCTCTGCTACTCCTCAGGCTGCCTGATAGACAAGAAGGGGAGAATCCTCATCCCCGGCATCAATGACGCCGTGGCTCCCGTGACAGACGAGGAGTGTGAGCTCTATGACCACATTGACTTCGACATGGAAGAGTTCGCCAAGGACGTGGGGGCTGGGACCCTTCTGCACAGCTGCAAGGTGCTGCTTGCCCCGCCCCTTACCCTGTGCAGGACACTGGAACTCCAGTGTCAGCGGTTCATCCTTAGGGAGCTTCCGCTCAAGAGTCTTCAAAAGCAGATTGTGGTTGAGAACTATTAGGGTTTTCAGATATCAGGATCAACTTCTGACTAGCCGAGGGCTGGGAGAGATGAACAGAGGGAGCAGCCCGTCTCCTGCCACAGGTGGTATTTGATTTGTTTGGGTTTTATGGGCCACACATTCCCACAAGGCCCAGAGATTCAGCCGGGTGCAGAGGAGAGTCAAGCAAATAAATAAGTATAAACAGTTGCTCCATTGGCTAGGCAAAGGCTGAAGGGGAGAAGTCAGACCTGTCTCAAGTCCTGTGAGAATTGCTGACAAGTGGGAGCAGAGGAAGAGAAACACATTAGCCTGTTGGGGACTGGAGGCTCACAGCATGCCACCCCCACATCACTCACTATCTCCTCTTGAGGCTGTTAAGGCTGCACTGGAGCACATAATAGTAGCCCCAGAACACTGGGTGGGCTCTGACCAGCCCTACCGGGTGAGGGTCCCCACACCCTCATTCATCCGTCCTGTGTAGACATCCCATCTCCTCCTGGCCTTCTGCAGAAAGACATCCTGATGCACAGGTGGCGATACCCGTCCCTCTCTCTCCATGGAATCGAAGGGGCCTTTTCCGGTTCAGGGGCCAAGACTGTGATCCCCAGGAAAGTGGTCGGCAAGTTCTCCATCAGGCTCGTGCCAAACATGATACCGGAAGTTGTTAGCGAGCAAGTACGTGGAGGGTGCAGGGAGGGCGTGAGTAGGGGCAAGGGTTGTCGGGTAGACGTGGCAGCTCAGCACTGCTGTGACGTTGAACTTAATACAGTAAGAACACTCACCTGGGCAAAGCCTCCTCCTGAGTCTCTTCTTCAACATTCGCTGTAATAAGCAGTATAGAAGCGTGTCAGAGACAGGCCAGATGAGCACGCATTGCACCTCAGACTACCGAGACATGGGAAATACGACCTGACTTTACCCCGAAGACGGAAAGCAAATACTCATGTGTGGCCACATGTTAGCTGAAAACCCCAGTGAGTGGCCTCAGAGGCTTCTGGGAAGAGTACCCTGATGCCTTTTCTCCAGAGGGAAGTGGCTTTTATCTCAAGGCTGTCCACATTCAGGCTGGGTCTTCACTTCTCTGTTCAACTTACCTAGAAGTTAGACACCCAGAAATGTGTTTCCTAGGTGACCTTAAACCTAGGCAGCAGCTTGCCAGGGAGAATTCACCAGCCAAGTGTCAGCATGGGCATTTTAGGATACAAATATCCTGTCTGTTGAATAAGTCAAGTCGGACAGCATGTTTTTTACTCAGTCTTTAAATATTGTCATAATTTTGTATGTCTGTGACAAAGGTGTCTGGACTCTTAGATGCCGTGTAGGACCATTGTGCCCGACTCATTGTCATGGCCTCTAGACACTGTGTAGACTCCCCATTGAGTCAAATGCCAGATCTGAACCACCATGCATCTCTTCTGCTTATGGTTTAGGTTTCAAGCTACTTGTCAAAAAAGTTTGCTGAACTGCAGAGCCCCAACAAGTTCAAGGTGTACATGGGCCACGGCGGGAAGCCCTGGGTGTCTGACTTCAACCATCCTCATTACCAGGCGGGAAGAAGAGCCCTGAAAACAGGTTGGCTAACCTTTGGAGGTGGATGCTAGGGCCCTGGGAGTGTCTGAGGACTCTGTTGTAGCCCTTTGTGCATGTGACAGTGTCTGCGGTGCAGAGCCAGGCTGAGTGTGGGGTGAGATCAGGGCCTAGGTCTGTACAAGTGAGTGTTGCTAAGTGGTGGTTCTCTGGCATCCAGAGCCCAAAACTCATCATTTGTCTTTGTTTCCCCAGTGTTTGGTGTTGAGCCTGACATGACCAGAGAAGGTGGCAGTATTCCTGTGACCTTGACCTTTCAGGAGGCCACAGGCAAAAATGTCATGCTGTTGCCAGTGGGGTCAGCAGACGACGGTGCCCACTCGCAGAATGAAAAGCTCAACAGGTGAGACGGGGTCCCCAGGTTGGGTTGCATCCTCTCACAGGTGGGTCTGGGATCACTCCCCCATGGAGGTTTGGTAGTAAGAACTGGTGAGAGTCAGGCATAGGCCTTGGTAGTAGCAGTTTGGAAACGGGGTTCATCTAGTATTCTTTGTTCACCACACTCTTCATGTAGCACCCACAGAAGCCTATCACTTCTTTTTGAAACATTGCACTGTCAACACTAACTGCTCTAGCCCTCTTTGCCTCTGACAGACAGATGCTCTGGGTTCCTCTAGCCTGCAGGATAGAGAGAACCTCTGATCTACTGTGTGGAGGGACCCAGGCAAGCAGGCTGCAGGCAGTGCAGGAAGGTACAGCAGAGGAAAACAGGAAGCAGAGGCCCAGTATGAGGAGTCAGAGACAGAAACCTGGTTACTGGGCTCTGGGTCAAAGAGCTAATCTTCAGAAATAATGACCGTTCACTCCCAGGACACTGGGTGAGACCAAGCCCTAGACCAGGGCCTGGACTGGTCATTGTAGTGAGGGACGGTGAAAGGAGGTGTCACATGGAACCTCTACTTGAATTATAAAGCCAGTCCAGACTGCAAGCCGGAATAGGGGTGCTCCCTAGAGAGAAATCTGGACAGACTACCGTCCACCTGGACACCGACTCCCGGCCAGCAGCTGGTAGCTGGGTTGGTTGTTTGCCTTTTGTTTGCTAGTTCGCTTGCTTCTCTCTATTAGGCTCAACTACATAGAAGGAACCAAGATGCTGGCTGCATACCTGTATGAGGTGTCTCAACTGAAGAACTGAGAAGTCTCATTTTCCTCGGAGTCCTGTTCCTGCCCAGAAACAATCTGCCCTCTCTCTCTTCCAGCTTTCCTGGGAAAGTGGAAGTTTCTTTTCCCTATCTCTTTCTCAGGTCACAGACAGACAGGCAAGAATGGAGACATTGCCTTCAGCTGTCACCAGGGTAGTCACCTGTGTCAGGCAGTTGGAAATGTTCAGTCCTGAGGCTTATTGAAGACGACTGACTGGCCATGATTGGGGGTGAGAGGGTGTCTCAGATGTGGTCAGCGTGACTTCACCTCCAGGAAGTAGCCAGAGTCCAAGGCTCCAAGCCTGTGGGAGGTATTGCCCATCGTGGACTGAGGCTCGGGGGTATTCAGGAAGGAAATGAGAGCATCCTGTAGCTCCTTGTGCTGTGACAGCACCATGGTGACCCCTCACTGTGCTCTGTATCCCACCTTAAGACCCTAGCTGACCATCACTAGTGTCCCCCTCCTGTTGCTGTCTCCCAGAATTTGTCCCAACAGTCCCCACTGGAAGCACCAGTCCAGTTGCAGCTACTAATAATAAACATGACAATGAGCCTCTGGAGGAACTGTCATGGTCTCACTTACTTGGGGAATACACATGTAATTGTTCATTGGTGTGTGACTTGCTTTGTGGAACACACACACATATATGTATTGGATAGTGTCTGGGTACCAGTCACCTCATATTGAAAGGTGATAGCCAGAACTCATAACACAAGGCTTATGTCCACCCTTCTGCCTCCACTTCAAATTCTTAAAGTGGTGGCCCTGGGACTTAGGCAGCAAAGATAAGCTTAGAGCATCTTGTGGTGAAGGATAATGGCAGAGATGCAGAAGCCAGCTTGAGAGCACACAACCCAAGGAGTGGATGAAAAAGAATGTTATAGTAGAGGATCAGGAAGCTGAGGCAGAAAAATTGCCATGAGTTCAATGCCAGCCTGGAGTATAATGTGAAACCCTGCCTCAAAATGGTAAACAAACAACAAAAATCACTTCTGAATTATACCTGCAGAAGAAATAACCACCTCCATATCTACTAATTCAAATAAGTGAATGAGTGCTGATCAGGGTGAGAGGTCTCATGAAGAATTCCCATTCGGCTATGCAGAAGTAAGTCAAGGGGGTGGGAGGAACCCTACTGTCTGACCTCAGTTGCTGCAGGTGAGGTCATCAAAATGTGTACTAAAATGTTTAAACTTGGGAAATCCAAAAACATCTCCCTAGGTTCCTTAGTTCCCAGGGAAAAAAAAAATCTGTGACTTTGTAGTGAAGCCCCAACAAATACCTGGACCAGGTGATCAAAGTGAGCATCCCGCACTTCAGGATCCTACATCCTTCAAGTGCTTCCCTAAGGAGAGAGTGTCAGCTCCAAGGATTTAGTCTCAGTGAGAAAATATCAGACACTCTGAAACTACTAAATGGAGTTTAAATTTGGAACCCCTCACTCCCTACATAGAGATTTGGGACATCATGATATCATCTCCAAGGGTTGGGGTCCTGCATTCCTTTTGTCCTTCTATCCTGGATTCAGCCAGGACATCAAGAATCTGATCTGGCCTCCTTCCTAACACTGCGTTCCTGTCTCCAGTAGTCCTTTCAGAGATGTGCGCATCAAGAAAGCAACCTGCTATCAATCACCTTACATGCCTATGTTACTCAAGCATTGAGCTGTCTCTCAGGGTCCATACAGCTGAACATTGTTGAACATCATCTAGTGAGGAGTTAAAAGCTTTATTCAACAACAGTGAAATGGCCGGCATTCAGCAACAATGTTTTCTAAGGAAACTGTGCTGTGGGAGGAAATGGTTCCACCCTTATGAATATTTACAGCTGGTGTGCATTGTTTCCCCACAGCAGGAACCTGATCCCCTGGGGAATACACAGCCACTTTGTGTGATTTAGAAAAGGAGACAATTCCATCTACCACACTACTGACCTGATGGAATATGGAGGCTCTTCGTGACCTATAGAAAGTCAAGTTGTTTCTGTCCTTATCACTTTCTGGAATCTGGGTCAAAATAAGTGATACCATAAGTTCTCAGGGTTCCAATGGCTGTGTGCTAGTTGGGATACAGACAGCTGTGTGCGAGTTAGGATACAGGACAGACTGCTGCAGCCTCAATCTCCAAGACTCTACACCAGGAGTGCTCAGGCTTTGGGCCTTGTGTAAAAGTTGGTGTACCAGGACTGGTATGGTGGCTGTTCTGTTTCTGGGGCCTAGGATCCTTCTGCTGTGCCAGCTCTTCTGTCAGGTTCATCTCATGGACCTTGATCTCTGCACCACTTCCTGCTGGAGTGTGCCTGTGGAAAGCAGTGAGAGGGGAAACCAGGAAGGCTTCCTTCCTCAGGCACAAGTCAGGACTAGTTTGCATTTAGTTCGCCAGAGAGTAGTCACCTGGCCACCCCTAACTGCATGAGCAGCAGAGAACGGATCTCTGAGTGTGGGGCAGGAGAAATGGGTCAGCAGTTAAGAGCACTTGCTGCACATCCAGATGACCAGAGTTCAGTTCCTAGTACCCACATCAGGCAGCTCACAATTACCTGTAACCCAGCCCCAGCTGATCTAACGCCCTCTTCTGGCCTCTGCAGACACCCACTCACAAATGTGTGCATGCATGAGCACATACACACATACACATTCACACACGCCTATATAATAAAGTAGCTGGATATTGTGGCACACCTTTAAACTCCTCACTCGAGAGACAGAGATAGGTGGATCTTTGAGTTTGAAACCAGTCAGGGTTACACAGTGAGAGCCTGCCTAATAATTAAAGTGTTTTTATCCAGTTCTTTCATCAATTTGACACAAGCTAGAATCATTTGGGAAGAAGGACCCTCAACTGAGAAAATGTCGCCACCATCTTGGCCTGAGGGCAAGCCTGTAGGGCATTGTCTTAATTAGTGATTGGTACAAGAAAGCCCAGCCCACTGTCGGCGGTGCCACAACTGGGCAGATGATTGTGGATGATATAAGAAAACAGGCTGAGCAAGCCAAGAAGCTACACTTCTCCATGATCTTTGCTCAGTTCCTGCCCTGATTTCCCTCAGTGATGAACAGAGTTACCAGGAAGTATAAGATGAAACAACTTTCCTCCCCAAGTTGCCTTTGGCAATGCGTTTTATCACAGCAATAGAAACCCCAACTGAGACAGTGATATAGAAATCTTTCTGGAATAAGCGTTCTGACACCAAGAGAGTGGAAGACAGGTGATGTAACTGGTGGACTGTGATGGTTAGTCCCAGTTCTTGACTTGACTATATCTGGAATGAACTACTTTACAGAAACAGAGGGCATACCTGTACTCCAGATCTTGAGGCTAGAAGGCACAGGCTTTTGATCCGAATCTTGACATGGATGATACACATTTTTGATCCAGATCTTGAGGCATAGCAGCCATGAAAAGCTTAGGCCCAGGCAAGATGGTACACAGCTTTAATCCCAAGAGACAGAGGCCTGCATATCTCTGAGTTCAAGGCCAGCCAGGGACAGATTAAACTTCAAGTAAAGATAGCTTCGGTCAAGGTGTGGTGGTACATACCTTTAATCTGGGCCATACGTCTGCAGGAGGTACATAAGGACAGTGGAAGAAGGAAGGCTTCTTCACCTGCTTGTACCTACTCTCCAGCACATCCGTTGGAGCCTTCTTCAGGATTCCAGCTTACAGAACACCAGCTGAACACCCAGCCTAATGGAACTGAGCTACTACTAACTTCTCGAACTTCCCACTCACAGCTGCCCATTGTGTGGATTAGTCGGACTGCAGACTGTAAGTCAGTCCAATAAGCCCCCTTAATATAGAGAGACTTTCCATAAGTTCTGTGACTCGAGAGAACCTTGTCTAATAAAAGCCAGGACAGCTCCCAAAAAGGTTCAATCCTGGGTCCAGTTTACATTCTCATTTTATACTCTAAAACTATAAGGTCAAACTGAAAGGCAGGTAAGATTTCATAGGAGATTTCATAGGTGCGGATGTGACACTCAGCATGTTGCTAAGGGCTACTACCCACTGTTTCAGGTTTTTCTTTAGGTTTTTCTGTTCCAAGTAGTAAATGGAGTCATGGTTGGCAAATAGGCAGTAAACAGTGCATTAAGTAAGTCATTAAGTTAGTAAGTCAGTATCTAATAATTGGTCTTCTGTACCTTATTCTACTTCACACACACACACTGCATGGATGATGCAAAAGCAGGCTCTAGTAACTTCATACATACAAATACATATATACATGCATACAGGCAGACAGATAAGCAGACATAGACATATTTACACATTAAATGGATGATGAAAAGCTCTAGCAAACAGACTCCAAGCATTTCACACATACACATATATACATATATACACAGATGCACATTTACGGTTATATACATATACCTGGTGGGTAGAGAAAGTTACAACAAGCATGCTCCAAGCATTCCACATGTGTGTGTGTGTCTGTGTGTATGCGTGTGTGAACATGTGTGAACACACACACACACACACACACATCACACAGTTGGTGGATGGAATAAGTTTCAACACACTCACACAAGCTTGACAATATATACATGCATACAGATTTGATGGATGGAACAATGTTCCAATATACTCCTACACAAACTTTACACATATACATACATACATACAGATTTGATGGATGGAACAATGTTCCAATATACTCCTACACAAACTTTACACATATACATACATACATACAGATTTGATATGTTGAGGTCCAGGAATCACCTCACAAAGCACATAAACAAGGATCTCAGTCAGACAGGGATAGTTTATTGAGCATAGGTATCAGGACTGATAAACCCGGACCACTGTCCAGATTCAGGAGCTGAACTATGACCCTGAGTTAAGGTCCTACAGGGTTTTTAAAGCCTGAGCTCAACAAACATCTGTGCCAATTTATTCCACCAATCAGGATTTAGGGATAGGGATTTCCTTAGGAACAAGTCTTTTTTATACACTTATCCTGCTCCTATTCAACTATGGCAGGGGACTTACCTTGTCTAACATTCATCTCTTAACTTGTCTAACATCCATGTCTTAACTTGCCCAGCAGGGTATCAGTTACCCACATGCATGTCTATTTCTACCAAGTAGGATTCCAGTTCCCAGGAAGGCCTTGGAAACTTAAACTTTATTCAACCACTACTCAAAATGGAAGTCTTATTCCAAATAGTTTCTTATATTGATGCAGGTGTCTCTCTTACATTTGGGTCCATCCCAGGAGCAGTTTATACCATAAAAGCCTATACTCGGGTGCAGGAAGTGCTATTGGGTGATGGGTTCAGGTCCAAGCTTATTGTGGGTAACTATATAAAGCAGTTATACTGGCTTCTAACATGATTCTTTTCCAAGAGCACAAAACATAACAGTATGTAATCAACTTGACATTAGAAAGTTTCCTAGAAACAGCAGAAATATATGAAAAAGTTTCTTTATACTGGCAGGCTAGCCAGGTAACTGATACCTAGGCCTTAACAAACAGATGGATGGAACAAAATTCCAACAAGTTTATTTTTTCTCCCATAGTTTATGTATCTCAGCAAAATCTTTCAAGCAGTATAAAATTACAAGATGCTTATATTCTAGTTTTCTTTTATTGAATGACTATTAAAAAAACAATATGTTTCCCAATACCTTTACAAGAATAACATTACATAGTACAGGTAAAGTATTCATAATAATGTGGGCATTTGTAACTAGACAATTTGTTATAAATTAACAAAATATAAGCAGACAAGACAGCTTTCTTGGCCAGTTACTCCTATTGACAGGTAGCAATTTGTGGTTACAAAGAAAGGATTAATTATAATTTATCCTTTAAAAGTAATTTTATAAGAACCTTAAAAGAATCTAAACTTTTATATAAAATCAGTCTTATCTATTTTAAATCCTCAAAAATATCTACTCATCAGTAATTTTTATTAAATCATATCAGGAAGCTGAGGGCAAAAATGGATATAAGAAATCAATCACCACGAGTCCAGCCTCCGTGAGACTAAGCCAGTGCTGCCATTGTTTTTGTTCCCTGACCTTAATCCCTAGCTTAACCGTTAAGGATGTGTCTTTCTGAATTTCAAATTGTTCCCTAAGATTTTCTACATCAGAGCCAGTAGCAAAAAACACTGTAACCTAGCTTCACTAACAATTTTGTTTTTCCAAATACTTTCTAAGGGTGGTGGTCATTGCTGATAATCTACATTGGTGATTAGAGGGTTGGTGATTGAATCACTAATCTGCTTCAGCCTCAATGCCTGAAAGAGATCAAGCACTATTATTTTGAGTGCCAGAGATCCTGTCCACTGAGGGACTAAAAGCCCCCTTAGAGTTTTCATATAATTCTTAGATTAAGAGGGATGTGAAAACAACAAGCCGAGCAGAACTCCACAACACCGTGAAGCCCTCAAGACACATGGTCCTAGGAGCCATGCCTCTCCATGACTGTGCTAACCAGTTGGCAACATTCCTTGAGTTCTAAAGCTGTTTGTCATTCCTCCTGAATGGCCTTTGGCAGAGAGATCAGGGTGTAAGTGTTTCTCTGTTTGATCTCTAGATGAGGTAGAATAAGGCAGAAAAGATCAACCATTAGATACTGATTTACTGATTGATTTAGTGACTTACTTAATACACTGTTTGTACCAATCATTTGCCAAGCATGGCTTCACTCGCCACTTGGAACAGAAAGACCCAGAAGAACAGCTGAAACAATAGGCCATTGCCCTTAACAACCTGCTCACTGCTGCATAAGCTTCTGTAAAATCATGCTAGCTTGCATGCCACACCTTGTGGTGTTAGAGTATAAAATACAAATACAAACTAGGCCTGGCATTGAGGTCTTTCAGGAGCTGTCCTGGCTTCAGTCCACCAGTGATATCTCCTCTCTTCTACTCTCATTGCTGTTAGGGTGCTTACTCCAGAAAGAGTCCTGTATCACTTGGAGTATCTGGAGACATGTCCAGGTCGACCAGTTGGCCCTGGTCCTGGTGACAGGTTTTAGAATTTGAATTCTCAGTGTCAGGGCTTTAAATACGGGAACGTCCTAGTCCTAATGGCAGCAGACACAGGCCTCTTAAGGTAAGTAGCCCTTCCTATCTTCAGCCTAACCTGTGGTTCTTAGGAAAGTCCTCATGGGGAGACAGACAGCACTCTATGTGATTTGAGCTTAGTACAGGGCCAGGCTATGAGGACATCACCTTCTAGGAAGCTAGATTGTAAGTTCTGATCAAGAGTCCGCATTCACTGTTAAAACCCCACTTCAAAATAAAACAACTGAAGGCACCTTAACATTTTAATAAAAAATATACTTAAAACCACACTCATGTTCCTGCCAAATAGCAAAATCTGCAGCTTGACTGGTTGTGAAGTCTCAGGAAGCCACAGGATAAAGGAGAGAGGTTCCTCCTGTGTGCCCTGAGGCAGACTAAACAGACCACAGCCTGTCTAGCCTCTGGAATATAAGCTACACAGGCCTGAGGACTCCACTACATGTAGTATCCCCTGAGCTCCAGCTCTCTGGGTTACATTGTTTGGAACTCTGAGCCACCAGCATGAACCCTAAATTGGCACCTTAAACCAGAAGACTAGTTCTTCTAGACAGAATAGTTGAGAAAGATCAAATAGAATACCTTTCACTAGGGCGGAGCCCACAAGAGGAAATTCCAATGTGTACAAATATGGGGCATGGAAAAAAGTGACCCTGTGCTTCCACAGTAACATAAGAGGTCTGGTATCACAAAAGGAAGACTAACAGGTGAGCGGTGGTGGTGCCCACCTTTAATCCCAGCACTTGGGAGGCAGAGATAGGCAGATCTCTGTGAGTTAGAGGCCAGCTTGGTCTACAGAACAAGTTCCAGAACAGCTAGGGCGCTAGGGCTACACAGAGAAACCTTTTCAAAAAAAAAAAAAAAAAAAAAACAACAACAACAAAAAAAAAAACCCAGGCAGACTGACAAAGAAAACATATAGCTTGGTTATTAATGCTTCCAGAGCCAGCCAAACATGAAACTCAGAGAAAGTGCCAGCAGGTTGACACCTACTCACTCTCTGTGTGTGTGTGTGTGTGTGTGTGTGTGTGTGTGTGTGTGTGTGTGTACTTAGGAAGTACATTGGGCTTGGGAAGGCATTGAAAGAGAGAGAGTAGGTGCTGTTTAAAAGAGAGGAAAGAGCTGAGAGCACATAAAATAGCCTGGGGTGAAGTTCCCCTGGGTTCTGGGCCTGTTTATTTTCAGCCTTGTCTTTTCCTTTGGGTAGTAGATTTCAAGGTAGTTGTACATTCTTGGGTAGACAGGGAAGTTCACCAAAAGGCTCTGCATTATATGCATACATATATACATATAATATAATAATTATATATTATATATAATTATATAGTTATATATAATATTATATATTTATTTATATAATTATATATCTTTATTACATATGTATTTATATATATAATAAATATAATATATATTATATATATGTTATTGGATAGTTTGTGTATTTATATTTCAAATGTTATCCCCTGCCCAAAGAATTGTCAGTCCCAAATGTATGTGTAATTATTCCTAATGACAGATGAAGACTGACCTGCTTCTTTAGGATTGTCAGTTACCAAAAGGAGGGAGTTAAATTCAAGAGTTTTGCAACTAGGAGAAAACATTCCTCTAATTAGTTGGATTTTATTATCAGTGACATAAGGTCACCCGTATTACCAAGGGAGGTCTGTTCATTATCTTGGGAGACCATCAGACAGTGTGGGAATGGACAGCTAGCACATAGGGTCCTGTCTAAGTTAGGGTTACTATTGATGAAACACTATGGCCAAAAGCAAGTTGGGGAGGAAAAGATTTATTTGGCTTTTGCTCCTACAGCTCTGTTCATCAATGAGAAAAGTCAGGTCAGTAACTCAAGCAGAGCAGGAATCTGGAGGCAAAAGCTGATACCGAAGCCATGGAAGGGTGCTGCTTACTGACTTTCTTCTCATGGCTTGCTCAGCCTGCTTTCTTAGAGCTTCGCAATGGGCGGGGCCCTCCCACACCAATCACTAATAAGCAAGCTGTCCTATAACCTTGCCTACAGACCAATGTTAGTGGAGACATTTTTTCAGTTGAGGCTTCACCCTCTTTATCTTGTGTCAAAACTACTCCTCTCTACCTCATGTCAAGCTGACATAAAACTATCCAGCATGGGTACATAGGAGGGTCTGTGGTGTGCACACCTGTACTTGTTTTTTGTTTGAAATGGCCTCTGTGGTATAGTTTTCATAATATGGTATATTTTTCACAAGAAAGAACAAGACAGACATCATACCTAACAATCAGAGGGAGCTGTTCTCTGCCTTATTAATGAACCAGACACAGTTAGTCATCTAGAGGTGATGCCATAACAATATTAGAAGCTATTTAGAGTCAGTTTGGTGGCAGATGGACCAGGGATGGCTGGCCTCTGCTGGGGGCCAGCCCTGGGAATGGGCAAGAACGTTGAAAGAGATAAGGAGTCCGTGCAGGAGGAGTGAGTCAGGCACGGGGGAGGAGGGGTTGAGGGGATCTTACAGCCTGATTGGCAGTCAGCATGCTTCTTTATTTATACAGAATTCAGTGGGCAGGGATAGATTCATGTTGTTCCAAAATATACGTCAAATTATTTTAGTCCCAGGACATGTGTTTTAACTTTTTCTTAGTCATAAGTTTAGTCGTTATTGATGAACAGTGACAGAACAGAGTTATCTTTCACAATCATTTTTTCTCATCAACCCCAAAATCCAGCTTTTAAGAATCTTGTGTTTTCAAGGGCACTAGACAGGAGAACAATCTCCTGGACAGCCTGGGCAGATTGCCATGTCCCAAGCAGTGCATTATCAACTTTTAATGGTCAGAGTGTTCATTGTCATTAGGCCCAAGAAGAGTCTTTAGGCCAATTATAATATAATAGCTATTATTCAATGTCTGCCATAACAGAATGTTTATATTTCATGTCTTTATAGAATTTATTTATGTGTCTAGTCTTGGCATTCTTTTGCTCCTTGATCAAACGACACCACAGTGGCCCCACACAAGCTAACTTTTCTAAGAAAGAAGGGGAGATCTTAGTGCTTCATTCTTTTATCATTTTTCCATACTATTCTTTGTCTATCAGTATAAGCCCCTGTATAGGGCAAAGATAACCCCAGCCAATCTAACTTTGTTGCTATATATTTCCCTTGAGGAGCATGCCATATGCAGCCCCCGATCTTATATGCCATGCAGTCACCTGAGAATACAGTAGGAAGAGGATTATAATCTGACCTCCTGCTAACTCTTATCTTGCTTACCTTTTTAAGTTTACTTTGTTCAGATTCTCTTGTTCCTAAGTACATGGGTAGATATTCCAAGAGTATCTTGGAGTCAAAACCTCATAAGATCTCTGGTGTTTTCATTTGAGTCATAACTTCAAGGGTGTAAGGAAAAGACATGATCTCAAGGGTGTAAGGAAGACTTTCAAGTAGGGCCAGGTAAGAATATCTCCCTAAAATTGTGATGGGTAATATGCTCGGGACTTTTGTGAGGAAGCCTAGAAGCAGTCCTTTTGGGAGAAGTCATAAATGATTCATAAGAAATTTCCCATCACTCTAATATTCCCAAGTTGTACCATATTAAAAGCTCCCAATGCAACCTGTGGAGCTCAAGACCAAAAGTGAAGACAGCAACATGCTGGTTACGTCATTCAGCTCAGCTTTGCTGGATCTTTGTCAAACCACTGGGCTGTCTTATGACTTTTGATGTTCCCATTAGATATGACTGTGCCAGCCAGCCATCTCACTCAGAGTCTGAGGAGAGTGACTTCTACAAGTGTAGTGAGTCCCACTTTTTCTCGGTAGTTGGGACCTCAGTCTTACTGGTAAGAGGCATCTGATACAGTTACTCCCAGGTGACTCAAGCTTGGCCTCTTTCTAAAATTTAATTAGAACTCAATCATGGGCTCTTAAAAGGAGGTATCTGGGCCCCCACCCCTGCCCTGTGGCCTAAAGAATAATAAAACAGAAGACAAACCAAGCACATAATTCCACAGAAAATGGTCTGCGATTCAAGGGAGGAAGGCCAACAGGTTGACCTAAATACAGCAGCCTGTAGGACATTTTATAAACAAATAACTGGTCCTTCCATGGGGCTGTTCTGATTCTTAGGCAGACAATTGGAAGACAGCGTTCAGGGGAGCTCTGTTTCCAGGACATGTTTGGATAACTGATTCTTTAGAGCTTGATTCATCCCTTCCATTTCACCTGAGGATGGAGAGTACCAAGGGTGTGATAGGCCCAGGGACTTCTCAGGGTCATCATGAGTCCCCTGAGAATCTTAGCTGTAAAATGGCTTTGGTTATCCAAATATCTATTTTCAATTAGACTATTTCTAACAGCACGTTACCAACGTTAGAAGCAGCAGCACTTGGCTAGCTTCAGTCTAATTAATTAATTGCTCACTGTAAGTAAACTACATCTAAAAAATACTGACTGCCTTAAGCATCTCTGTGTAATCAGTTTGGATGCTCTGAAAGGGTCTTTCCCAGGGTTTTCCCCTCCCATGCATTGTCTCCTTAGGGTTTGTCTGTTAACCCTTGTATACACAAGACAACTCTGTAATTTGTTTGGCTACTGTATAGAGCTCTATGCATCTGTAAAGCTTTAGGACAGTGTCACACACATCCCAAGGACCTCAGGGACTCCCTTGGTGGAGCTGACTTAGGATTTCTGTCATTGTAGTTCTTGAAGGCAGAAGTCATCTCTCTTAGATGACTATTTAAAATTCCTAGATTCCTAATTGTTCATCACTTGGGGTAAAAGTGAGAGAGACACACTGGGTGAGGAGAAAGCAGGAACTACATGGAACATAGATGCCTTTGCCTGGAGACCTGCTTCTTTTGTTGCCTTGTCTAAGATTTCCATGAGAATGTCCCCATTGATGCCCTGGAATATATATATCACCAAAATCAATCAGCCAACCTTCCTTCCTTCCTTCCTTCCTTCCTTCCTTCCTTCCTTCCTTCCCTCCTTCCTTCTACTTGTTCTCTCTCTCTCTCTCTCTCTCTCTCTCTCTCTCTCTCTCTCTCTCTCTCTCTCTCTCTCTCTCCTGCCTTCCTTTCTTCCTTTCTTTCTTGTTAGAGACAGGATTTTTTTTCTACCTATCCCTGGGTGTCCTGGAACTATGTAGACCAGGCTTGACCTGATCTCACAGAGATCTGCCTGTCTCTGCCTACCAATTACTGGGATTAAAGGTGTAGGCTATCATGTATGGCTTCCCATCACTAATTCTTTAGGTAACATTAAACTACCTAAAATTTCAGACACACACACCCATTTTATTTATTATTCTTTATATAGTAAGTCTTGTTCCTGTTAATAAGACCTGTATTCTATGCACATTTTTTTCTGTTGTTTGTTTGTTTTTGTTTTTGAGACAGGGCTTATCCATGTAGCCTTGGCTGTCCTATAACTGATTCTGTAGGTCAGGCTAGCCTTGAACTGGCCCTATGACTGTGAGTTAAGACTCTGTCTTAGTTAGGGTTTCATGAGACACCACAACCGAGGCAACTTGTACAAAGGTCAATATTTAATAGGGCCTGGCTTAAAGTTTCAGAGATTCCGTCCATTATCATCATAATGAGATGTAAGGAAGCATGCAGGTAGACTTGGCTGGAGGAGTCAAGAGTTCTACATCCTGATCCAAAGGCAGCCAGGAAGAGACTCTAAAGCAATTTCAACTTTACAGCTTCTTGTTCCAATGTCTGGTATACACACGTGATATTTTGGGCTCTTCCTCACTTCTCCAGGTCTACTTTCTATAGCACTCTGGGTTCTGACTAACTCTACTCCACTGCTGCTGCTGTTCTTAGTGGTCATCCCATGATGCTGGCATCTCCACTACACTGGGGTTTTCTGCTGCAACTTGGCTTCACCAATAGCTTCTCATAGGCTCTCTTCATGGTGCCAAGCCTCATCTTCTTTGCATGACCCCTTCAGCTGTGGGCCATCAACTGCAACTGATGCTGCACCCTCACCAGTGTTCTGCTCTGGCCTCCCACGGTGCTAAGGCTCACCTGTTCTCCATCACCCCTTTAAGCCTTCAAACTAATACCACTTGGGTGACTCCCAAGTCTGGCTAACAGCATGAGGTACAGCCTTGACTATCTCTAGAACACAGCTTCTTTGTGCTCTCAGAAAACACTGCCCAGATGGTTTCACCACAATGATGCTGGCCTCTTCTTAATCACCCCAATTTCTTAGCTCCCACTAACCAGTGAGAGGCCAAACCTACTCCACCTTGGGACTGGACTCCATCGTAGAAAAACAAAACAAAACAAAACAAAACAAAATGCCTGAGAACTTGGCTCACAGCTGAGTCCAAGCTGCACCCAAGTACCAGGAAGGACCCCATGACTTATCCTTGGCCCATACCCAAGAGTTACTCCTCCCTAGCTGCTTCCTAGATATAGCCAATCAAGATAAGTCTGATTGTTTTAGATGTACTTTCAGACCATTTGTGATAGTTCATGGTCTTGCTTCAGTGCACCCACCTGTCGGCTTATAATAGTCATTCTACTAGATGCTTACCAGGCTGGACATCCCCTCACTTGCTCCCATTTCCAGTAAAACCTTGTTCCAATGAGGTTTGAAGCTAATTCACCAAACTGTCCTGTTGTATTAGGGCTGGTGGTGAGTAGGCCCAAACTCGAGTCTGTAATAAAGAGACCCTAATACGGTTGCATTGGAGTTGGCTCCTGGATGGTCTTTTGGAGCTCGTGAACAAGGCACAGCACCACCATCAACTGTCCCAGTAACCTCTTCTATTCTTGCCTCTAATTCTAGAGCTACTTGGCCGAAGCTGCCCAGTCCTTCTACTTGCTGTGGCTGGAACACAACCTTCTTGTTCTATTACATCATCACAACTTTCTGTTTTGAATGATGTCATTGACTGCCTAAGCTTGTCTTGAAACTGCTTGGCTATTGTTAAGAACTGCACTCTCAACACTTGGTGGCCCCACACTTTGGGAGCCACTAATGTTGGGGACCGCACTGCCCCACGCTTTGGGGCTACTATGTTGCTGTCCACACTGCCCCACGCTTTGGGGCTAAGTACTCTGGTCAAGAGAGAGAGAGTGGAGATGGAGGGGCAAGAGATTAGAAGAATGGAGACAAACCAGAGTGTGTAGTCTAGTCTGGTTACTCCTTTATTTCCCCTATTCTCTCTGTTACAAGGAAATCCTGGGTGTTTATAAGCACAGGCAGGAGAACACAGGTGAAGACATTTTACCACGTGCACCATGCAGCTGGGGTCAATAAACAGCAAAACAAGCTATGTGGGATAAACAATATATTTATCAGAGTGTGCTTCAGCTGTTGTAGGCTTTTGAAAAACAGGTCTCTCATCAGGGTATATGGTTCCAGATGGCTGCAAAGATAATCTAGCCGGTTTCTGCTAAACGTTAGCTCCCAACGGGCCAGAATTTCCTCTGTAGACTGACTATGAACTCAGAGATCTACGTGCCTTTGTCTCCTGAGTGCCAGGATTAAAGGAGTGTACCCCTACACCTGAACCTAAGATTTTTTGGTTTTTAATTTCTTTTCACAAGATCTTTATAAGTTCTGAACTGTAGTTCATTCCAGATTTTTGTCAAGTTGAAAACAGAGATTACCCATCACAAATTCCAAAGGCCATTCCTTTGTTTATATTTACAAACAGATGGAAGGGTTTCTATGAGGGTAGAGTAGCTCTGGTACTGGGCTGAAATAAGATTTTTTTTTCAGCTCTAGGCAAATTCATCCTCTCAAGGCACCATATAATAGGAATGGTTCTTCTTCTAGGAGTTTGAAATAAAGGTCTTGGATTTTAAAGGCATGTGTCAATCATAGTCTACAGTATTTAATTAGTCCAAAATCTTTCTGAGATCTGTTTTATCTTTTTAATAAGACTTATTTTATGTGCTTAAGGGTTTTGCCTGAATCACATGTATGCTTAGTACCTGCAGAGATCAGAAGAGGGCATTGGATCCCCTATATCTGGACATATGGGTGGTCCTGGGCACATGAAACCAGATGTGTGCTGAGAACCAAAACCAGGTCCTCTGCAAGAGCCCCATGTGCTCTTAACCTCTAAGCCATCTTTCCAGAACCTACTAAGGAGTCCCCAATATGTTTTTGTAGAAGAAAGTTGCAAGTTAGTAATTTCCTCTGTTCATTCAGGGCTCAAACTTCATTTTCTTGGATAATTACATGTTTTAAATATGGGACTTTATTTTCAATGAATTGAAATTTTCTTTGAAGACCTTTAGGTCCTGTTATCCCTGTGTTCATTCCTCTTGGGATGTCACTGACAGCAAGAGGTCATCCATGTACTGAATCAGGTTGACTGGGAGGAGCCTCTCCTCCTCTGGTCTTGATGTCACTTTATTTTGTTTGGGAAAAAGTCTTACAGCCCAGGCTGGCCTAGAACTCACTGTGTAGACTAGGAGGGCTCAAACTCACAGAGCTCCTCTGAAGCTCTGTTTTAAAGAGCTATTCCAAAATATGTCCAAATAAGATCAGTCTGCTGGTATTGCTTGTTTCCAATTCATCCTCCCACTGAAAGGTGAAGAGATCCTGACTATCCTCAGCCAAAGATAAAGCCCTAGTGGATCTTTAGGCCAACAATACTGTAACAACTTTGACAGTATGGAGTCTGAGGAAAACATGATTGGGAACTGTGGAGTGGTTGGCTGTGGACTATCTTGGGTCACTGCCCCAAGGTCTTGATACAATTGGTGAAAATCATCACACATTCTTACTGTTAAGTCGCACTGGCAAGTTAAAGACATACAGAGCTTGAGGAGGCCATAACATACCAAGCCATTACTGATGGCATTAACCCTAGTCTCCCTTTAAGCATATGGGATACTGCCCTCATCTAATAACCCCACCTCCTGAGGATTTTAGAGTAATATAGATTGAAGGAATTTTAAAATCCTTGTTCTTCCTAACTTTGAGTTAGACCTCACGAAAGACACCTTTTTCTGCTTTCAGACTCAAAAGGCACCAATAGAGCTACAGGTGGTGGTTACAATCAATGCTACAGCAGTGGCCACAAATGCCAGGTGATGTCTCCTCTCCTGCCAGTACTGTTGGAGCATGGTTGATACAATTGCCCCTGCTTCAGTTACCTGTGCCAGCTGACCTAAAACTACGAGGGACCCAGGACTCAGCATCAGGCCCTGCAGCACACTCAGCGTCTGGTGATTTCTGACTTATTATAGCTTCACTTCATTCTTAGAAAGTTACTTAGGGTTCTCCTAGCTGGGTCTCCTTTGTCAGTATC
Source organism: Arvicanthis niloticus (assembly GCF_011762505.2). Classification (NCBI taxonomy): domain Eukaryota; kingdom Metazoa; phylum Chordata; class Mammalia; order Rodentia; family Muridae; genus Arvicanthis; species Arvicanthis niloticus. The sequence continues at coordinate 5,317,720 of NC_047671.1, forward strand.
ATTCATCAGTCATCATTGTGTGGGCCTTACCTTGGGCAATGGGAATGAATCTAAGTCAAACTTGGTCTCAGCCAAAGCTTTCATGTCAAACTGGCTGATGAGACCACAGTAGATGATGATACAGAAACCTAGTTCTTGTGGCTTTGCCATTCATGTATGACAGTGACAGACTTACCAAGGGAAGCGGGGGTGTCAGAAATAGAGAGGATATGCAGTTTGGTAAGTGTATGCACTGTGGTTCAGCAGACAGGCAAGGCTAAGAGAAAGAGTCATGCCAGGAGAGCTGAGAGGGTGGGATCTCTTTTTAGCAGTAAGAGATGGGTTACTATTATCTCATGGACTGTTATGCGTGTGTCTATATCTGAGGGTATAGAGGTCTCACTACCTTGCTAAATAATAAGTTTTATACATCTGTTGTCTTTCTAGAGCCTGGCCTTTCAGGATCAGAGTCTAAACATTTGTGTAAGTTCTCACAAAACCCTGGGTCAGGACTGTCAGCTTGTAGGGATGTTTGATTATATCTGCCTATACATTTCTAGGGGAGCCTTGCTCCTCAGAACTGCTGCCTTCATCTTGAGGGAGGGCGACTCCTTGAAGAAGGCCCCGCCTTAACTGCCCCCTGGGTCCCTGCCACTCCTCTCTGCTGGGATCCTTGGACCTTGTTCTGCAGGTTTTCTTCCTTTGTATTTTGTTTTAATCCAATCACCGTGAAAAACCAGGTTAATCAAACACATTTTTCCCTGTCATAATAAATTCACTGAAGCAGAAACAGGACAGAGCAGCCTTCACCACACAGGAACATTAGGACGACAGGAGACTTGGTAAGAAAACTTTTTGGTGCCTAAATTGGTATTGTTGCAGACAACCTCTGGCAAATGGGAAACTGAAGGGTCTCAGGGTCTGAAGTGCAGGTTCAAGAGAGATACTAAGCAGGATAGTTGGGCAAAGTTTCTTAGAAAACAGTTATTAATGCCATGAACAGATAGAGAGCAGTGGTGGGGGCTCTGGGTATAGTTCTGGCCTCAGCACCACAGACCGATGAAGGTGAAGGCTCTGAGGAGAATTGAGCCTTTGTAGCAGAGTTGGGGTCCATTCTTACAGCTCCGTGAGAAAGGGAGAAGACTTTGCACCATGGCCTGCAGCCAGGTTTTCTGATTCCCTAGCAGGTAGCAGGGAACCAGCTGGGCAACAGGATATATGGCCACTAACAGCCTTTTGATGTAAACTCACTTCCCCAGGTAAAAAATCCTGGCACCTGGAGGTCTGTTAGCTCAGGCTTCCCAGACCAATGGGTACCTGACTGTCTCTGTAGGGGTGGGGCTGCCGCAGGCTCTGTGGCCTTGAGCAGTAGTTGGGTTTGGATTCTAACATTACATGCCCAGCTTTTATGTTTATATTAAAAGAAATAAGGGAATGGTTTTATGGAGGGAGGAGGCAAAGGATAATAGGCATCAATGCAGAGACAGCAGCGCTACCATCTCTGTAGATCCTTCATTGTCAGGGACAACTAGTGAGGTAGAAGGTTCAGTTCCAGCTCTCTGCTCTCAGCTATTCGTGTTGCAAGTGGATTGTCACTGATGAAGGAGGCTCTGGTCAAAGTGGTTCAGGATCAGCTGAGCAAACATGTTGACTAACCTGGAGCAAGAAGAGGGGGAAGGATATATGATGTCATAGCAGGCAGGAAGTCTGAGCAGCATCTGTCTAATAATATCCATGCCTTATGACCCCACTCAGCATTAAAGAAGCCTGGTTAGAATTCTCTGAACTGGGCCTTTTTGTTAGCATCACCTTTTGGAAGTGGAAATTTGTGAAAATTTGTTTAGGCTAAACTTGGTCTCAACTTCAGCTTTGGGTCATACTGACTGATCAGACTGTAGTACTGGATGATATAGAAACTTACAGTTCCTTAGGAAAGGTAGGCAGCATGGCTGGGTATAGCTGAGGAGTTTAAAGTATCTGAAGCTAAGACGGAAACACTGGGAACCTTTGTCCCCCACACACTGCAACCAGCACTAGTAAGCAGGAATCCAAGCTCGAGACCAGGCCTCTGCTCCAGAGCCCTCATATGTCCAATCTTCCTTCCTTTTGCTCAGCTCTTCTTTCTGCAAACACAAAAGCCAAGAGTAGTATGGTTTGAGGGCCAGCATGACTATAGTGCGCGCACACACACACAAAAGAAACAGGTCAAGGAACAAAAGGAGAGAGCCAACGGCTCACACCTGGGATCTCATCCTTGGATGGGGAGGACAGGCTCCCGTTGCCCAAAGTCTACCTTGGTGACCTGGACCAAATGCTCAGCAGCAGGCTCTGTCCAACTCTGTAAGCAGAAGAGAAAGAGAGGGACATAAAATGGGCAGGGAAGTAAAGAGTGTACCGGCAAGCTCCTTTATCTGCTTTACTCTCAGGACCACAGCTTCTAGTTAACCCCAACAACAGACCTTGGTCCCTGGTGGCTACATACAACTGTGAAATCTAAGTTCTTGTACCTAAAGATTTGAGAGCTGTTTCCTTCTCTTTCTGTGGTCTTTCCCCTCAAACTCTCCTCCTCCTCTTCCTTCTCCTCCTCTTCCTCCTCCTCCTCCTCCTCCTTTTCCTCCTCCTCTTCCTTCTCCTCCTCCTCCTCTTCCTTCTCCTCCTCTTCCTCCTCCTCCTCCTCCTCCTTTTCCTCCTCCTCTTCCTTCTCCTCCTCCTCCTCTTCCTCCTCCTCTTCCTTCTCCTCTTCCTTCTCCTCCTCCTCCTCTTCCTCCTCCTCTTCCTTCTCCTCCTCCTCCTCTTCTTCCTCCTCTTCCTTCTCCTCCTCCTCCTCTTCCTCCTCCTCTTCCTTCTCCTCCTCCTCCTCTTCTTCCTCCTCTTCCTTCTCCTCCTCCTCCTCTTCTTCCTCCTCTTCCTTCTCCTCCTCCTCCTCTTCCTCCTCCTCTTCCTTCTCCTCCTCCTCCTTCTCCTCCTCCTCTTCCTTCTCCTCCTCCTCCTCTTCTTCCTCCTCTTCCTTCTCCTCCTCCTCCTCTTCCTCCTCCGCTTCCTTCTCCTCTTCTTCCTCCTCTTCCTCCTCCTTCTCTTCCTCTTTCTCCTCCTCTTTCTCCTCCTCCTCCTCCCCCTCCTCTTCTTCCTCCTTCTATATTTATAAATAGGGTCTAACTATGAAGCCCTGGATGTCCTGGCACTTGTGCTACATACCAGGTTGGCCTCAAAGTCACAGATATCCACCTGCCTCTGAAGTGCTGGGATTAAAGGTGTGTACCACCATGTCCATCCTCTTTTCTTTTTTTAAAAATAACCTCCCCTACTTTTTTTTTTTTGAGGGAAATGGATTCCTAAGCCTCCACCTACCTGAGGCATATGGGCAGCCGCTGGCTTCTAAAGGAGAGGCATTTTTCTGTAAGTGTGTTGTCCCTGGTAGGTCTACCGTGCTCAAGTACAGGACCCCATACCTAGGAGTATATGAACAACAGAAGTTAACTGGATGGGTTACTTACAAAATAAAAAAGGACACATAATTGGGGGAGGTAGGGAGGTGAGGTGTATTTGGGAGGAGTTGGGGGAGGACTAGAAATAAGCATGATCAAATTACATAAATTACATAAATTCTCAAAGAATTAATAAAAACATTTTAATTAAAACCATCTTAGTAGCCACTGGATGAGAAACAGATTCAAATGTTGATCTAGACAATGCTTGCCAAGAATCTTTCTGTCTGAGATTGGAGATGAAGCTCGTTAGTATAGCCTTTGTGCAGGGCCCTGGTCAGTCCTCAGAACTGAGGGGGAGGGATATCAGCATCTTACCGTCTCACACGTCTCACATGGACAACGTGGGCTCTCTTTGGTATTCGAGCTCCTCTTTTTTTTTTTTTTTTTTTAAGTTTGTGGAAGACTACCCTGGTTGTTTACCACACAGTTCATTTGCCCCTTGGCAATAGGATGTAGCTGAACCAGCTGTGTCTGGAGTGAGGCAGAAGACAGAAACAGGCCAGCAGTGCCACCTGCTGGCCGAAGTGATTCTACCACAAGCAAGGCTCAACCTCCCTCAAACGTTTCTCATGCTCAGTAATAGCAAAGTGAATGGTATGAATGACAGGTACCTTACATCTGTATATTAATGCATGTAGCTTACAACTTAGCCAGGTAAAGCATGCAACTCAACTATTTGTGTTTTGTTTGTTTGTTTGTTTTGTTTTAGTATATTAACAGTGTTGAATCACCATTACCACAGTCCATTCTAGAACGTTCTCACTGAAAGGAAACTTCCTCATGGACAATCACTGCCTCCTTCACCCTAGTAACTACTCACTGGCTTTTGTCTCCATGTATTGATCTATTCTGGTCTTTTACTTAAAGATGGATTCAATAAGTAGTCCTTTATGGCTTCTTTCCTTCAGCATTATAGTGTCAAGGCACGTGCTTACCCACGAAACTATCCACAACCCCACCAAAACATTTTATGACCAGATACTTTATTATTTTCATCAGCCAAATAATATTTCATTACAGGGATACACAGCCTTTGCTTATCCAGTCATCTGACGATGGACTTTTGGTCTGGTTCTGCCTTTTGGCTACTATAAATAACACTGCTGTGTAACCATTTTTTTCAAGTTGTGTGTGTGTGTGTGTGTGTGTAACATTTTCATTTCTCTTAAGTATATGACTCTGAGTAGAATTGTTGGGTCATATAGAAACATGTTTAATTATGTGCAGAACAGTCAGACTGCTTTGCTTTTGCTCTTTTTTAGTTAATTAGTTAGTTTGTTTGTAGACAAACTCTGTAATGTAGCTCTGGCTGTCCTGGAACTTGCTATATAGACAAGGCTGGCCTCGAACTCACAAAGTTTTATCTGCTTCTGCCTCTGTCTGCCTCTGCTTCTGAAAGTTCTGGGATCAAAAGCATATACCACTACATCAGGCTAGACTGTTTTTTCAAAGGATTGTATTATTATACTATTTGTTTTTATGTTTACTTATTTACTGGGTACAGGACATGTGCAGTACAGTGTCGGTGCGCACACGTGTGTGCAGTGTGTGTGTGTGTGTGTGTGAGAGAGAGAGAGAGAGAGAGAGAGGATTGGGAATGGGTTGTTTTTTCCCACTGTGTGGGTCTAGGGACTCGAACTCAGGTTGTCAGCCTTGGTGAGAAGCTCATTTCTGCACTGAACCATCTTTCTGGCCCAGCAGTTTTTACCATCAGTCAGCATATAAAAGTTCCAGTTTCTCCATCCCTGCACTAGTGCTCGATATCCAACTTTGATTCTTGGCCACTCTACTCATGTGAAACACTGTGTTGTGGGTTTGCTTTGTCCTCAGTGGCAATATCTTGGTACCCTTGTCGATCCATGTTTTATTTTATTTTATTTTATTTTATTTTATTTTATTTTATTTTATTTTGGTTTAGACAGGTTCTAAATGTGCCACCCAGGTGCAAACTCAGTCAATTTGACTTAGGATCATGTCCAGGCCAAGGAGGAAGTTTTTTCTTAACAGTATCCAAGGACATCAGGGTAGAGTCATTCCCAGGAGTGGCCTAAGGGTGGGGATGGCAGATTAGAGGACTGATAAGATGAGGGATGGTGGCTTCTACACAGGACCTCTTTAGAGACCAGGGAGGGAGAGAAGGAGTAAGTCAGAGTACAGAGTGAGAGACTCGCTGAGAGACACAAACTAGAAACAGAGGATGTTCCCCAGCTGTGGCTGCCTCTCAGTGTTACTTATAACAGGGAAACTTGTCTTTGTGTTTTAGGACACTTCAATTGTAGGATCTGTGGAGGAAACCCCACCAATCTGCACAGGATTTAGGCATTATGAGGTTTTTCCATGCACATCCGCTTGGTTTCACCTGGTGCTCCCCACCTTTCTCATGTAAAGCCCCTCCTACCTTTCTTTTAGAACTGGCTCTGCTTATGGGAAATAAACCAGGGGGTAAATTGTATTACAGGAATGACTTGAGTTTCATGGCTTAAAGACAAGCTCATTGGCTGCCTTAGTTACCACTAAAATCCATGTCTCTCTAGGTACACAGGATGGTTTTGAGGCCTCTGAGGTCTAATTTTAATTAGACCTCCTGATTGGTATCAGAAGGTGCTTTGCAAGCTGCCTAGGGAGAGATATCAGTCATCCTACCCAGGTGTGGAGCCTGTGAACTTTAGCGATAGCTAGACCCTCAAGATATATTCGATGGTGCAAGAATGATCCTCTAACCTCTAGAGTTATTAACAGCTGTGTGATCAGCCTTGCAGCCAGCTTGATGGGAGAAGAATTCATGCCTGGTAACGTTAGTCTAGTCAGCACCTGTGGCTAAAGAGGTCCCTAGAGGAGAATTTACTGGTGTCATTTCCCTAAACAAATGTAATTACAAACTGCATTCCAAATATTTGTATACCCACAGATAAGTGTTGTTCTTAAAGAAGCTTCTCTTTTAAAGTTAATTTTTTTATGTGCCTTGGTGTTTAGCCTGCACCTACATCTGTGTGAGAGTTTCAGATCCCTTAGAACTGGAGTTACAGATGGCTGTGAGCTGCCATGTGAGTGCTGGGAATTGAAACCAGGTCCTCTGCAAGAGAAAACAGTGCTCTTAACTGCTGATCATCTTTTTTGTTTTGTTTTGTTTTTTTCGAGACAGGGTTTCTCTGTGTAGCCCTGGCTGTCCTGGAACTCACTCTGTAGACCAGAATGGCCTTGAACTCAGAAATCTTCCTGCCTCTGCCTCCCTGGGATTAAAGTGCTAGGATTAAAGGCGTGTGTCACCACTGCCAGGCTGCTGATCATCTTTCAAGCCCCAAAGAAGCTTCTTTTTTTTGTAACAGCTGAAGATTTACAGAAGTCCACAGCTGCTCAAAATGCAAATAACAAGTGACTGTAGGGTGCTAAGCCCAAGTTGATACATCTACAATGTAACCCTATGCCTAAGCCTTAGATACATCTACAATGTAACCCTATACCCAAGCCTTAGATACATCTACAATGTAACCCTATACCCAAGCCTTAGATACATCTACAATGTAACCCTATATCCAAACCTTAGATAACATCTAAAATGTAGCCCTATACCCAAGCCTTAGATACATCTACAATGCAGCCCTGAACCCAAGCCTTAGAAAACTTGAAGGGAAAGAGAAAGAAAGACTGTAAGCCAGGCAACTAAGATGCCTGCTCTAGATAGTGTCCCCTAAACCTGACGGTTTTTGTAGACAGACAGATGGGGTCCTGGGTATTTGACCTGGATTGGAGAGCCAAAGACTGCAAGGTTAGCAGTGTGACCTCATGTTTGCCCTTTTCTGACCATACTGTCTCACACATGTCTGAAAAACATTGACTTTGTAACTTTAATACTGCTACCCAAACCTCACTTGAGACTAATTGGTGGTCAGGAAATATATATAAAAAAAAATTGTGCTTGCTGCAAAACTTTTATGTTTGAGATTTTATAGTTCCTTTTTTTTTCTGCTCTAAATCTGTACTAGTCTGTATCACAAGACAATGTTGACACAGGAAAACAGAAAAGCATTTATAGCCCCCCCCCCCATGAACTTTGTAACCCAACTTCCTTGTATGACTTCAATAAAAGACTAGAGCTGAGTCAAGTCTATATGGGCATTCTCACTCCGAAGTTCAGAAAGCTCTCATGGAAATGAACAATCCTGTCAGTTTCCTCAATTGATGTGTTTTCTTATTTGCCTACCAGGTATTCCTAGTCCTTGACGTTCTATGACTCCTGTGGAGGCATAGGTGGCACTCAACATGGCGCTCTTGGACCTTTAGGGTAAGTAGAGGTGCAATTCGACCTGGTAAGGACCCCACTGTGGGAATTCCTCAGATCCTGAGTTCAAAGATTAAGGCTGGAAAGAAGGAGTGTGTCATGTTTCCTTTTCCCCTGACTCACAATGGACCAAAGTGAATCATCCGAGAGAGCGATGTATAAAAAGATATTAAAGAGATTATTATTACAAAAGGGTACTCATTTTGAGCAACAACATTTGGATGAATTTATGCAGTATGTTAAAAAAGACTAGTCCTCAGCTTCCGGAGAAAGATACATTAGAAGAGAAAGCCTGGGAAAAGGTAGAGAAAGGCACTAAACAATGGATTCTTGAGCATTCAGATGAGGAGGGCAAGGCCCCAGAAAATGTTGTTAGCTATTGGTTTGTGGTTAAACAGGCTTTTAATCATGTAGAGGTCACTGGTCTACCAAACCCACCCTCTGGTTCCCCTGCTGGGAGTGTGACAGGAGAGTGTACACTTTCAATTTCAAAACCTAAGAAACATTGGTCTCGTTCCTCTCCTGCAAAAAAATTGCATGGTGGAATTGGTGGATACGTCCCCTGATTCTTCTGAAAATGAGGATGACGAACCCCTAGATCCAGGGGATGCGTTTGATTTAGAGGAAGAAGCAGCTAAATATCATAACCCTGATTGGCCCCACTCTAATGCTAGGTGCAGACTTCCTAAGTCCCGGTTGGCTGCTGCTGCCAGAGAATGTAGGAAACGGGGCTCCTCGTTTTCAACGCTTTCCTATCCTATCTAAAGTGGAGAAGTTGATTAAAGAATTAAAGGAGGGAGTGTCTAAATACGGGCCTACTGCTCCTTATGTTTTGTCTCTTGTGGAAAATCTACCAGGGAACCTTATGCCTCCCTCTGACTGGCAAACATTGGCAAGATCCTGCCTTTCAGGAGGCCAATTTCTGTTGTGGAAAGTTGGACATGAGGATGAAAGTGGAGGGCTTCTGCAGTCTAGGGATAAAATCTCAAGAATGAGAAGGTAAAGGTTTCCTTCTCTGTGCAGGCCTGGGCAAATGGGCCACTTGGGACGCTCAATTGGCTACTGTTCTTAAAGAAATCACTGCTAGTGCTGTCCGAGCTTGAAGAGCTCCGCCTAGTCATGATACTAAAATTGTTCCCTGGGTTGAGGTTGGCCGAGATATGATGAGCCTCGGACTGATTTTGTGAGCAGACTAATGGCTGTGGTAGGAAAGACTACCCCTGAGAGACCTTCACCTGACATAGTCATTAAACAATTGGCCTATGAAAACGCTAATAAAAATCGTCAGGCTTTACTGAGAGGCAGATGAAAAGGATCCACGGACATTTTATTCGCTGTCGTGCCGAATTTTCCCCTGCTGTAGTACAGGGTATAGCATTTGCTGTGGCAATGCAGGGTAAGGCCCCGAGACAGCCTCTGTTTGATGAGCAAAACTGGCTAAGTCCTGGTTCTGGGCATGTTTTCCTTGCGGTCACCAGGGGCATTTTGGATGAGACGCCCTCTTAAAAGGGGAAGTCAGTTTCCTGCTCTTGCAAAGCTGGCTCCAATGCCTTCAAGAACGGTTTCTGCTACTCTTTGTTATCCAGCGGAGGCTATACTTGTATCTTCCCAGTGGATGCAGAGTCCCCATTCTGGATTCCAGATAGGCTTATCAGACCCTATTCGCCTCCCCTCAACGAGGCAAAGAGCCCAGCCCACGCGCCTGCGCCTGATGAAAACTTGCTTTCACTTTTACTAGACTTGCCCTCACAAGTGAACGCACAACTGCTGATCTGCCAACTGTGCATCTGCGACTTCTCCTTTCTTCTCAAGCGCTTTCGGTGGTGCAGGAAGCCAGAGTGATTATTACACCTAGTAATCTTCTTCTTGCTATGCTTTCTCTGCTGACTTTGCAGGTGATATTTATCCCTCTTTGTTATGCTCATGATTTCTATTGGACTTCTTTGCCTGATCCTCCGCTTTTTCATTCTACTACTTGGGAGCAGGTTTCCCTAGTCCTTGATGACCCCTGACTCATGTTGAGGCTGGACCCTGGCACAAGTGGTTACTAAGAGTGGAAGAATCAGTTTCAATCCAGGAATAAGCTCTTAGATGGGTTGTCCAATCCCATGTGGTCAGCTCTAGATGTGTGTACACATTAGCAATAGTAAACAAACTCAGCGGATTTCATGTGATTGAACGTGAATGGTGTCTATAAGATCATGTATTCAGAAACAGTTGCTGCAGTGGTCCTCAACCTCCCTAATGCTGACACCTTCCCCTTTAAAAAAGATTATATATATATATATATATATATATATATATATATATATATATATAGTTTATTATATATAATTTATATATTATATATATTATATATAATCAATATATATGATATATATATATGGTTGCTGTCTTCAGACACACCAGAAGAGGGCATCAGATCCCATTACAGATGGTTGTGAGCCATCATGTGGTTGCTGGGAATTGAACCCAGGACCTCTGGAAGAGCAGTCAGTGCTCTCAACCACTGAATCATCTCTCCAGCCCCAATGCTGAGACCCTTTAATGTAGTTTGTCATGTGGTGATGACCCTCAACCATAAACATATCTTTGTTGCTACTGCAAACTGCAATTTTGCTACTGTTAAAAATCATAATGTATATTTGTATTTTCCAATAGTCTTGGGTGACCAATGTGAAAGGTTTTATTCAAGCCACAATGAGGTTGCGACCCACAGGTTGAGAAATGCTGATTTGGTGGAACTGTTTGGGAAGGATTAGGATGCATGGCTTGTTGGAAGTGTGTCATGGGGGTCAGCTTTGCAATTTCAAAAGCCCATACCACTCTCAGTCCTCAACGTTCTCTCTCTCTCTCTCTCTCTCTCTCTCTCTCTCTCTCTCTCTCTCTCCCTCTCTCCCTCCTTCCCTCCCTCCCTCCCTCCCTTCTGCTTGTGGATCAGATATAAGCTCTCAGGCACTGTTCAGTGCCATGCCTGCCTGCCTGCCTGCCTGCCTGCCTGCCTGCCTATTGACATGCTTCCTGCCATGGTGTCATAGGCTCTATGCCTCTAGAATGGTGCTAGAATAGTGAGCCCTCAGATTAAATGCTTTATTTTATAAGTTTCCTTGGTCACTGTGTTTTGTCTCAGCAATGTAAAAGTCACTGAGATATTTAAGAAGAGAGAGTGAGGCAGGCAGATTTCTGAGTTCAAGAACAGCCTGGTCTACAGAATGTGTTCCAGAGAAACCCTGGCCAATACATACATACATACATATGTACGTATGTACGTACGAGCACCAGCATATGCCTTTGTTAGTCAGTAGTGGCTCACGCCTTTAATCTCAGCATTTGGGAACATGGGAGGCAGGGGCAAGCAAGTCTCTGAGGAAGAAGGGGAAGAAGAGGGGGGAGAGGAGGAGGAGGAGGTGGTAGTGCTGGAGCAAGAGCTCGGTTAAGAGCACTGGCTGCACTTCCATAGGACCCAGGTTCAATTCCCAGCACTGACATGGCAGCTCATAACCATTTTGTAACTCTAGTCCCATAGGGTCTAATGTTCTCCTTCATGGGCACCAGGCATGCACATGGTGCCCAGCCAGACATGTAGCAAAACCACCCACACCCATAAAATTTTAATTAATTAAATTAAAATCTAATCTTTAGAAGTATTTAAAAATCCATTCGTTCTGAAAAGGAAGCAGATGAGGAACGGTGTGATGAGACAGACTTCTGCTTCGACCGCCTCTGGTTACTTTAATCCAAGTCACGTGGAGCGGCAGCTTTGGGTAGCAATTTTATGAAGCATTTGAAAGGTCAGACGCCCAATGCTGGCATTTATTTTAATTGTTGTCAACCCACAGGTTCCATCTCTCTCCACACTGATGCTGTGGGCCAATCACAAGCTTCGTCTCTCTAGGCACTGCTGCTCTGGGCCAATCACAGGCATCATCGCTCTTGGCACTGCTGCTGCAGCTGGAGCAGGGAATGTTCTCCTCTTCTCCTCCACACCCTGGGCAGCTGGAGAAGCTCTTCCAGTACATAGACCTCCACCAGGATGAGTTTGTGCAGGTAGGAGAAGCCGCACGTGATGCTCTGCTTGTTCCCTTCAGAATCTGGTGGCAGCAATTTACTGGGACACATGGAATTTTGTATCCAGAGATATGATTCCATTCCAAATGGTGAAACTTCTTACTAGGATAAAATATCTAGGCTCATTAGATTTGTGGCAGAGATCTCTTAGTCCTGGGCTCTAGAAAGATATTCTCTGCTCCTGGTTGGTGTTCACAACACCTCTGTGGAGATCATGATTATTCTAGTCTATCACGTAGCCTACTTAGTTTGCAGAGATATCTAGATTGAGCAGGAGAATCTTTTACCCTCCGGAGCCGAATTTGATAGTCCTTGCTTCATTCCTAACACCAACCTGATTACCAGGATGTGGGGTGGACATGTGGCGGAGAAGAGGACAGAGGGAAAAAAATAGAAAGAGGCCTTGGGAGCAAAAAGAGGAGAGAAACAGTAGGAGAGGAGTGGTAGGTACAGGTCCTATGTCTCACTGAGCAATTTCCCTCTCCTGTCTCCATGGGCTCTTGTCCCTTCTGTTGGCATCTGAGCCTATGACAACAGCTTTCTCAAGAGTTGTTTTGAGGTTTTTTTTTTTTTTTTTTTTTTTTTTTTTGGTTGGTGTTTGTTTGTTTGTTTGTTGAGATAGGGTCCAGGGTCACATGTAGCCCAGGCTATCCTGAACTCAACACCTAGTAGAGGATGGCCTTGGATGCCTGATCTTCCTGCCTCTGCCTCCCAGGTGCTAGGACTGTAGGTGCTCACCACCCACACCAATTTCATGCATCTAGGGCCTCCTTTAGGTCTCACTAGACTTCATGTTCTACACCCCTAATACCATGTTAGTCCAGTGGTTGCAGTCCATCAACCAATGTTAAAAATATTGTCATGTAAACAGAGATGAAGCCTTTGTGCTTCAAGCAATGGCACAAAGTTGACTCCCCAGGCCAACGTTCCTAAATATGGCTTCCGTGTAATCCTTCCTCCTCTGCAATGGTCGCCTGACAGGAAGACCACCTGGATCTCTGGAATTCAAGCAAACTCTCCAGAGTCCATTGAGATACAGTGTCTCATGGGAACTGAGGATGGGTGTGGGCTTTCTCTCCAGCCTCCTCAAACTTGCCATTCTCTACAGGAGGGTGGGGGTGTGTGAGTGTCAGCAGCCCCTGATCTACACACTCTGGGTGAAAATTTCCTAAATAATGTTCCCTAAATAAATTCCCTTATGATAAAAATGTAAATGCTATAGCCAGGGAAGAGAAATCAAACAAGTAAGAAGCAGAGTCAAGATCAGCTGTCCTAAATAGATGCCATTGTCCCATCAACAGTGGCGGTGTTCTGCTAGGCGTGTGGGTGCACATCGGTGACCCCAGCACCTGGGAGGCAGAGATGAAAGGACCCTCACAAGTCCTCAGTCATTCTGGTTTACATAGTACCTCCCTGCCTCACCCCCACCCCCCCAAATTGTCTTAAGCAACTCGGGTTCCAACGCTGGACCATGAGTGATGATTTTAAATTACTCCATTGTGGGTGCCCTTAGTAAATGTCTGGTAATCCTATAACACAGTGGCCACTGTTCACCTGGATTAGGGAGTCCCGTTCTCTTATTAATTTATTGGCTTCATATATTTTGTGTGCATGTGTGCAGGGATCCTTAGAAGCCAGAAGAGGGCACTAGATCCCCTGGTCTGCAGTTACATGACTTTGGGAGGCAATGTGAGGGTACTGGAAACTGAACCTGGGTCCTCTGCAAGAGTAGTACTTGCTCTTAACCAGTGAGCCAGCCCTCTACCCCCACCCTTCTTTACAGTTGGAAACCTGAGGCTGAAAGGTTAAGGAGTTCTCAGAGGCAGGCAATGCCCTGGGCCGAGGCGGGTTGGGTAACTAAACTATGTTGATGAGTTCATGACCTGGCCATGCTGCCTAGAGGACCAAATGTGTAGGAAAGGGCTGACTGCATTCTCACAACCCACCCTACCACATCTTTGGTATCAGATGCTTCTGGTCTCCAGGTTTTTAATTAAACTTCAAGTTCATCCATTGTGTGTGTGTGTGTGTTTGTATATATGTGATTGTGTATATGTGTTTGTGTGTATGTGTTTGTGTGTATGTGTTTGTGTGTATGTGTTTGTGTGTGTGTGTTTGTGTGTGTTTGTGTGTTTGTGTTATGTGTTTATGTGTGTTTGTGTTTGTGTGTGTGTCTGTGTGTCTGTGTTTGTGTGTAAGCCAATAGTCAACATTGCATGATTTCCTCAGGTGCTGTCCACTTTGTTATTTTTTGTTTTTGTTTTTTTGTTTGTTTATTTTGAAACCAAGGTCTTACTGACTTATCAAACATCCTCAGCTGGATAGCCATTGAGCCTCTGGGATCCAGCTGTCTTTGCCTTACCTGTTCTAGGACTACAAGCACGTACCACACTGTCAGCTAATGTTTTACAAAGCTACCTCTGAGGGTCTGAATTAGGGTTCTCACACTTGTGAATCTTCACGCCTGAAACATTGCCTCGCTCCAACACTTGCTGTTGAGCATCCCTGAGTTTTTAAACTAAGTTGCAGGATTCCATGAACTGAAGACTGTTTAGGGGCTTGTCTCCCATCAGCCTCTACCCAACCAGACAAGGGCTCTTGTGCCCTACCTGATAAGCCCCTCATTGTGTTTCCTCACAGACCCTGAAGGAGTGGGTGGCCATCGAGAGTGATTCTGTGCAGCCGCTGCCTCGACTCAGACAGGAGCTCTTCCGGATGATGGCCTTGGCTGCAGACAAACTCCGGAACCTGGGAGCTGGGGTGGATTCCGTAGACTTGGGTTCTCAGCAGGTACCAGGGGTCTCCTTCCAGCTCAGGAGACTCCACATCAATGGACGTTTTCCTTAGGTGGTATCAAGAGAAACACTTACTCAGACCCTCACTGCAATCCCCATAGAGTCCAGGTTTTCCATAAGAATAAACATTCCATCTAGTATAAAATGAGACTGTGCTGTGGACTTCTAGTCATAGCAGGACTCGGGCAGGTGAAGAAGAAAATGAAGGTCATGAGTGTGGGTCAGTTTGTTATTGGAATCCAGTTCTCCAGGCACTTTTCTCCTTGCCTTTTCTTGCATGCACTGGCGGGTTCCTGAAAGCACTATCCGAAGGGTGTTCTCTTTCCCTGGAACCTTCCTAGTTAGGGTTTCCATTGCTGCAGCGATGCCCCATGACCAGAAAGCAGCTTGGGAAGAAAAGGGCTTATTTGGCTGATACTTCCATATCACTGTTTATCATTGGAGGAAGTCAGGACAGGAACTCAAACAGGACTGAATCCTGGAGGCAGGAGCCATGGAAGGGTGCTGCTTACTGACTCAATTTCAGGGCTTGCTCAGCCTGCTCTCTTATAGTACCCAGGACAACCAAACCAGAGGTAGCCTTACTCACAATGGGATGGGTCCTTACCATCACTAACTAAGAAAGTGCCCCACATCTGGATATTATAGAGGCATTTTATCAGTTCAGATTCACTCCTTTCTGGCTTGTGTCAAATTGATATTAAACCAGCCAGCACAGAACCATTGTTTAGAACTGCCTGCCATTCTACCATGGCAGATATGCATTAAAGCATCCAACGTCTCCTCCTTTAGCGCTGATCATCAAAGATTAGATGTCCAGGATTTGGAAAATCTGCTGCTTTAAGACATTTGAGATCTGAGTTCTTGAAGAATATTTCCAAACAACTATATACAATTTGGCATTGTATATCTAATAATTACTGATTATTATAATTTTAATTTTTATAATGGAATATAATAATTTATGTTCCGATAATGCTAGTTATTGGAAGGATATCATGGTATACATTTTTGTTTTGTGGATGTATGTATGCATGTATGTATGTATGTATGTATGTATGTATTTGGGACAGACTCTCACCATGTAGCCTTGGCAGGCCTAGAACTCAGTCTGTAGACCAGGATGATACAAAGGCATAGAGATCTCCCTGCTTTGACTCTTTAGACCTAGAAATACAGGCATGCGGCACATAGTTAGCCATTGCCTGCACTTCAGAGACGGGGAAAAGGATGCTCAGAAAAAATGATGTAAGCTTTATGGGAACTCAAGGACAGAGTAGACAGGAGTCTGTTTTGAATGTTCTAGAAGAGGAGAGAGTACATTCTCTTTGAGTTTTGTTTGTTTTAATGTTGCAATCCACTGTCCCACAGATGCCTGATGGTCAGAGTCTTCCCATACCTCCTATCATATTGGCTGAGCTGGGGAATGATCCCAAGAAGCCCACTGTATGCTTCTATGGGCACCTGGATGTGCAGCCAGCTCAGAAGGATGATGGGTGGCTCACAGACCCCTACACACTTACAGAGGTGGATGGTGAGTGTCATCTGGTCTCTAGGTGGAACCTGTCTGTAGTCAAGGCTTGACACAAAGTCAAAGGTTTTTAGCTATGGTTAAAAATGAGCAGATCTAGGTCTGGTGGGTTCAGGAGTATTCCCAAGACAGTCAGGAGGCTGGAGAAAGAATCACAGTTCCAAGCCAAACCTGTGCTTCAAAGTTAATTTGAGACCAGCCTGGGCAACTGATAGATACCTTATCTCAAAATAAAAAGTGAAAAAAGAAAAAAGAGACCAGAGACATAGATCAATAGTAAAGTGCCTGACCTTCTGACCTACACACTCCATGTCCTAGATTTGATCTCATTTGATCTCTCTCTCTCTCTCTCTCTCTCTCTCTCTCTCTCTCTCACACACACACACACACACACACACACACACAGAGAGAGAGAGAGAGAGAGAGAGAGAGAGAGAGAGAGAGAGAGAGAGGTTATACCACACAGAGAGGATTAGAGAAATCCTGTTTTCATGTCAAAGAAGTTCATTTTCTTCCATTTGTGTTAGGGACTGTGAACTCTGTATCTTTGTGACCGAGTGGGATGGAGTTCAGTGAGAACAGTTGTCTAGATCACATTTTTTAAAAACATAGCTAACTTGTATTTTGTAAAGAAAGGAAGAAGAAGAGTCCATAGAGACAGACACACATCTCTGTTTCATTATTCTTCCAGTAGACAGCATGAGAGACCATGTGGGGTGATCGATGTTCAGCAGCAAACTCTCGGGGATATCAAGGAACTTGGACAGCTGAGTTCTTCTAAGACTAGTGGTGTGTGCTTAAACCAGCCTGTCTTCTATGACTGATGTTGACCATCCTACCTGTATATAAGAATGTATGCCTTACATTTCTTTTTGTTTGTTTTGCTGGTTTATTTAGACAGTGTCTCAAGCTGGCAAAACAACATCCACACCTATAAATTAAATTTAAAAAATATTTTTAGAGGATAAATTATTCTGGAGCCAAATATGAATGACCATGGCCCAGGAAAGCAGATTCACAGTTCTCAAAATAACATGCTCTACTCTAGAAGTGACTGTCTGAGAACAAAGAAAATCATCACCTCTGACAGATACATTGCCAGAGACCGCATGTACGTGGATCTGTAGAGTGAAAAATTATAAAGATCATTTTGTGAGATATATGCAGGCTTTTTCTTTGCCCTTAGACCTGAGCAGAAAGTGTGCAGGTTCCAGAACATGGAACTGGATGTAAGATTTCAGGCCTTTACTGCCACTGCCCCAGGATACATTCAGGGAAGAGCAATATTCCTCAAGACTCAGGGTGGGGAAGTCCCAAAGCAAGAAGACACATTCCTGACTACAGAGAAAGATGCAAGTCATCTGGGTGGTTCCAAGAACTACCTAACTTTCCACTGTTCTTGGTTACTCCGCCCCCTTGAGGTTTTCCCAGTGTTACAGCCTGCTGATGTTCAAAATTTGTAAAACAACCAATCATGTGTAACTGTGCAAAAATGTAGCCAATCATGTGTAACCACGCGAAAATTCCTTCCTTTCCTCATCCATATATATATATAACTCAGCTTGCTGGCCTTTTGTCAAAATTCTGTTCCTGCGTGGACAAGCAGTTTTGACCTTGGCTAGCCAACTGTCCCCAATAAACCTCTGCTGATTGCATCCAGGTATGGTTTCTTGTGATTTTTGGGTGGTCGTGATTTCTTGAGACTTGAGGAATGGTCTCCCGAGTTTGGGGCTCTTCAGATCACATAAGTCAAAAAATATCTGCATAAGTTTCAGATGCTATCTGACGACATGCTTTCCTTGTGGATTGGTGAAACTTGGGGTCTAATTAACATACGATCTCCAAGCTTTAAGGTTCATAAGGATGTTCAGGTTAGATACAGGGATGGCAAACAAATGCGTCTCAAGAGGACTAGAAGTATCCCAAAATGTTTGGCTTTGGTCTGCAATATTTTAACTAACCATAATCACAAAGTTCAGTCACGTGACTTTGTAGAAATTTCTAACACAGGTACAGATTGACCTTTGTCTCAGAATTTGAGTTCCTATAGCTTACATAACTTGACAGACATCCCTGTACCATTTTGAAAAAATTTTTTCTTCCATTTTAAAAGGGAAACTATACGGACGGGGAGCGACAGACAACAAAGGCCCCGTCTTAGCTTGGATTAACTCTGTGAGCACCTTCAGGGCTCTGCAGCAGGTAGGTGGCCGGCTGTGCTTGAAAGAGGAGGGTGTCCTGAGGCAGCACGCTTGGAGTTCTTACCCTGCCTCAGAGCACCGCACTGCAGCACCGCACGGCACCGCACCACCGCACCACACCGCATACTCACTTCCTACAACAGCCTGCGTATTACGTCACAACTGTTTTAAAAGAGAAAAGTAAAAGCTTGGGAAACTCGGGGAGCTTAGAGCACCCCAGCCAGAAGCAATCATCCTGAAAGCTCGGATTCCAGTCTGCAACGTCAGCCACGTCAAAAGCAGAGCATGGAGCTCAGCAAGGAAAGGCACTCGCTGCCAATGCCTGATTTTGATCCCTAGGTCCTACAAGGTGGAAGGAGAAAACATCATTTACATGTGTGCTGTGGCATGTGCATGCCCCCTCAACCATATTACCCAGAACACAGCGCTGGGGAGAGGGTTCCGTGGCTACTTCAGTCCAGGACTTGAGTTCAGATCTCTAGCACCCACTGTAAAATGCTGGATGAGGTGACATATTTCTATAAATCCAGTACCAGGGTCCTGGAGCCAGGTAGATCCTCGGAACTTGTTGACCAGCCAAATTTGGTAAACAGTTCAGTGAGAGACTCTTTCAAAAAAAAAAAAAAAAGAGAGCAATAGGTGGAGAGATTCGATGTTCTCCTTTGTTCTCCATGCATGGTTGAGTGAATCTGCACACACGTGCATGCATGCATACAATGTGAGTACACACACACAGCCTATGAGACAAAACCCACGAGGAGCCTGACACTCCCTTGCACCATGTCATGACTCAGCATGTAATTGTGAGAGTTCCCTGAAGCCTTCTCTGTGCTCTGGGAGAAAACCCCTTGACTTTCAAAGATACACAAATGAATCAGACAAAAAGGAATCAAAACTTTAAAGTCAGGTATCCCACGTCCAGGATAGAAAAACCCTAAGATCCATTTCGCCAAAAGATCAAAGACTTGTATTAACATCAAAGCAGATTGAACACATTTTAAAAAATAACATTCTTGAAGGAAAACTTATCCTGAGGCCTAGCCATCTTTCAAAGGAAAGAATTCTTTACCGTGCTCAGAATTATGGGAACCAAAGAGTAATTTGTAATCGAACCTTCCTTCAAAAACACTCTTTAGGTGTGGAGGTGCTGGGGAGATCGTGCAGTTGGCGAAGTACTTGTCATGCAAGCATGAAGACTCATGTTCAAAGCCAAAGGCCACACATACAAAGCCAGGTGTTCATGTCTATGGCCCCACTGCCTGAGAAACAGGAAGATATTCCAACTCTCTGACCTGCCAGTATAGCCAAAATGGCGAGCTCCAGATTCAATTAGAAAACTTGTCTTAGAAATTAAGGTGGAGAATAACTGAAGAGCACACTAGACATAGACCTCTGGCTTCCACATGCATGTAGCCACATGTGCACACACCTGTGTACATACATAACACACACACACACACACACACACACACACAGAGTTCCTTTCTTTTATGGGAAAGGATGCCTCTTCCTATCCTGTTCCATTGTGCCACCTCAACTTCTTGAATCACAGTCAAGCCTTGCAGAATGGGTGCTGCCATCTTTAGGGTCTCTGCTCCAAATTCTGTCCTAGCATTAAATCAAAGCACCACATGGAATCTGCCTGCTGGCCTTACTTTGCTTCTCTTCTGCTGCTGTAAACAGAGCTTCTGGGAGAATAAACAAGCCACAAGTTTAGTATAAATGACTGTTTCATGTATCTGTATCAAATACGAGCTTATAAATAAAACCTTGCTTGAGCATATTGTACAATCTCTTCGTTCTGTTGTTGACCAGGATCTTCCTGTGAACATCAAGTTCATTCTGGAAGGAATGGAAGAAGTTGGTTCTGTCGCCCTGGAGGAACTTGTCAGAAGAGAAAAGGACCACTTCTTCTCCAGTGTGGACTACATTGTGATTTCAGACAATCTGTGGCTCAGCCGGAGGAAACCAGCACTCACTTATGGAACCCGGGGGAACTGCTATTTCATGGTGGAGGTACTGGCAGGCTCCACCTGTGGAGGGAGACTGGAGCTATGGATAGGATAGGGAAATGATGGAGGACCTTGAAGAAAAGGTTAGGACGTTCTCACTTGGGGCTCAAGACCTGGGAGGCCACAGAAGTCTTGGGGCTTGAGGGTGTGGTCCACAAACTCCTGAAATCTTAGAGTGAGTATGCTTCAGTGTATTTGTTTCAGTGTATTTGCTCTAGAGTCCTAGAGGGTTCCCTGAGAACTGTGGGTATAGGATCTGAAGGCAGGAGTAATACCTACTAAGATGACTACTTAGTCAGAAGCAAGGCTAGCGTTTTGTAACATCCTCTGTTGTGTGCCTGCAGGCCTTGGTGGCAGGGGACCATAGTGCTATGGTCAAGAGGTAACAGAAGGCTGATGGCATCTGAGGTATCATTCTGTGACACACCACAGCCTTGGGAAGATGTCTTTACATCCGAGCTTTAATTTCCTATCTCAAATGTTAGAACAATTCTCTTACCCTACCCCAAGATTATTCCTCCTTTTTAACTTTTTTTAGTAATACAGGCAACCTGTGATATCACATACAATTTATAATATAAAGTCCCTCCTGGGCGAATCAATAGTTAGCCACTTTCGTTTTCTCACATAACGGGCTTTAGTGGACATGGTGGAAATGTCTAAGCGTAGGCACTTATGAGAGTTAAATCGGCTTATGAGACTTATTAACTGGCTAGGCGTGGTCGCACATACCTTTACCTTAGCACTCAGGAGGAGAGGAGAGGCAGGCAGATCTCTGCGGGGTCAAGGCCAGCCTGTTCTACATAGGGAGTTCCAGAACACCCAGGAGTACATAGTGAGACCCTGTATTGAAAAAACAAAAATCAAAATAGAAAGGGTTTGAACCAGATACAAATATCTTGCATCTGTATGATTTTTTATTTTTTTGAAATGACAGTATACGATTTTACAGTTGAAAAGGCATTGCTTGGAGATATAGTTCACGGAGAAGCCCTTGGTTGTCTAGTGTGCGTGGGACCTCTGGTTCCATCTGAGTAGTTCATGACAGAGTGAAAGAGGGAGAGAGAAAAGAGAGGGGAAGATGGAGGAGGTGGAATAGGAGGAGTGGAGAGAAGAGGAGAGGAAAGGAAAAAAAGAAAAATAGGAAAAGAAAACAGCATGTTCTCTCTGTTAAATGTGCTGATATAAATCCCAAGGGTATATAACTGAGTCAGCCTCACTTACAGGGAACTCACTGTGAAGAGACGCAGGTACTGAGAGGGATGGTGTGGGAATGCTGGGAAAAGAGGAAGCAGAAGTTGGGATGCCTGATAGAAGTGTTTGTCAACAAAGCTGGCTGTGAGAAGAAGCAATGGGGCCATTGCCAGAAGGACCAGATGCCAGAGAAGCTTCTGGAGGCAGGGGAGAGGAAGAAGGGAGGCACTGAGGAGGGGCGGGGATGAAGTCTGTGCCAAGGGAAGGAATTAGCCTCTTTTGAGAAAGTGTCAGGTAGACAGAGAGTGAAGATGGTGGAGCATCTTGTCTTTTTTACAGAGCAAAATGATGGCCATGGGCATAGCTGTAAGAGACCCAAGTAGAGCACAGGGCGTCAGGCAGTATGAAGAGTGTGACATCACATGTCCACATAGATGGACAGCTGTGCCCTGTGTCCAAGGCAGAGAGCTCCATGACGGTAGTTTGATGCAGGGTGTTAGCTGTGTGTATAGTAGTAAAAATGTATCCCAACGGAGACCACAGAACGCTGGAGGTCATGAGCACAAATGGAGGAAAATAAAACCAAAGGTTAAGAGCTTGGTAAATCCTGGAAGGGCCAAGGAAGTGGTCACCCTAGTGAGGACCAAGAATCGTTAGTGAACCAGCAGAACAGTTGTAGGGTTAATGGGGTCCTGCATCCGCTCCCCCAACAGGGCTCAGCCACCTGGGGAGGCAGGACATGGGAAGTGGACCCTGCTTACCCCATGCAGTCACTGGGTGGGTGTTGGGCCATAGAACAGCCCCCCAATCCCCACTCCAGGGGTGCAAAAGTACAGTCTGAGGTCCTGGGGACATGGGAGCTGGCTAGTGGGTCCCTGGGACTGCAGGGCGGACAGGGCAGTCTGGTTCTCAGGTTCTTGGACACTCAGGCACCACTGGATGCTGCAGAAGAGAGGAGGGGCTTGGGGTGTTGTCCTTACATGACTGATGGCCACAAATTTATGGAGGGCTGCGGCCTCTTGTCAGGAGCCTGGCACCCGGGAACTAGGCGAAATGTCTACTGTCCCTTTAGCCCGGGGTTTCGAGACTTATCTTAACCAGGAACGAGGCTATCTTTCACTATCCTACAAACGGGTAGCTCAGAATTTCAGATGTGAGACTGTCAACTCGGCACGATTTAGTTAGTCCAAGTGCCTAATGAAGTGAACCTTCGCTCTGAGGTGACCAAATGGGAGACTTGTCTTCCACAAAGGGTTCGTGAGAGCAGGGAAAGACTGCTGAGCAAGAATGGCAGAAGGAGCTGGGTTGTGGTGGCGCACGCCTTTAATCCCAGCACTTGGGAGGCAGAGGCAGGCGGATTTCTGAGTTCAAGGCCAGCCTGGTCTACAGAGTGAGTTCCAGAACAGCCCGGGCTACACAGAGAAACCCTATCTCGAAAAAACAAACGAAAGAAAGAAAGAAAGAAAGAAAGAAAGAAAGAAAGAAAGAAAGAAAGAAAGGCAGAAGGAAAGGGACCAGAGACATACGTAAAGCTTACGTGGTAACTGGTGGGGACCTGCTCCAGCTGGAATGAAGTAACTATAGATGCTGAGCTCCCCTCCAGGTCTTCAGAAACTGGAAGTGGTTCTAGAGGCTTACTCTCTGAGCAACCACAGATTTAGGTCTGGGTTTAGACAAAAGGTTCGGAGCTACGAGGATAACAGCTGAGAGGTAGGAGATGGTAAATGACACTGTGTGAGTTACTCCCAGCTTCTGAGACAAAATCAGTCATGGAGGAAGCTGTAGGGGAGATGGGCGGAAAAGAATTATGAGAGGAAAACTAGGGAAATGGCTCTGGGTAAGAGTACTTGCTGTGAATGCATTAGGGTCTGAGTTAGCCATTGCCCATGTAAAGCTGGATATGACCATGGGTGTCTATAATCCTAGCATTGGGGGATTGGGGTATTGGCCAGCTGCCATAGGCAGATCAGTTCAGTGAGAGATCCTACCTCAAGGGAATAAAGTGGAGAGCACGAAGGGAGACACCTGACAGTCTTCTCTGGCACAATTCCCTGTACACAATGCACACCCTTGCACATAGGTACACACATACCCATACACTCACCCTATCCAACACACACACACACACACACACACACACACACACACACACAGCAGGGAGGGAGGAGAGAGAGAGAGAGAGAGAGAGAGAGAGAGAGAGAGAGAGAGAGAGAGAGTTATTGAAAGAGGCAAGAATTGAGTACAATTGACAAGAGAAAGACTTCCCAGAAATCAAGGGAGGAAGCAGTCTCCTAAAAAGCATGAGACAAACCCAAGAGCAAGCCAGTGATATGAACAACAGTATTTCAGTCAAGGATGGTGTCTTAGTTAGGGTTTTACTGCTGTGAACAGACACCATGACCAATACATGTCTTATAAAGGACAACATTTAATTGGGGCTGGCTTACAGGTTCAGAGGTTCAGTCCATTAGCAGGCATGATGCAGGAGGAGCTGGGAGTTCTATATCTTCATTTGAAGGCTGCTAGCAGAATACTTACTTCCAGGCACCTAGGGTGAGTGTCTTAAGCCCATGCCCACAGTGACACACCTACTCCAACAAGGCCACACCTACTCTAACAATACCACACCTCCAAATAGTGCCACTCCCTGGGATAAGTATATACAAACCATCACATATGGTCTGGTCATCTTAGATAGAGCTGTGCTGGCGGAATCGCTGGGGAATGAAGGGTCCCAAGTCATGTGGCTGGGAAACATAAGGTGTGAGGTCAGGTCTGGAGGTCACCCACCTGAGACCTGAAGGATACTACTAGGTATACCTTCCACCATGTGCAAATGAACCACGACATGGGTAAGTTCATTCTCTTTGATCTACTTTACAGGTGAAATGCAGAGATCAAGATTTCCATTCAGGAACCTTTGGTGGCGTCCTCAACGAACCAATGGCTGACTTGGTTGCTCTCCTAGGTAGTAACTCATTCTGCACTTCAGTTCTGTCTGTTTGCTTTAGTTTCTGAACCACCTCTGGAAAAGTTTATAGTAACAGAAGAACTAGATCCTTAGCCTTTTCTGCCTCCCTTGTGCTCTCTAGGCTTGTTATGAAGAAGCCTGTGCTGTGTGTTATTTCTTTTCGTGAACTGATAATTCTGCTTTTACTTATTTCCTATTTATTTAGTTTTAAAAAGTTGTTTATTTTGTATACATATATATATGTGCAGGCACACAGGTGTGTGCAGGCACATATGTGTGAGTTTGCATGTGGAGGCCAGAGGTCCATCTTGGGTGTCATTCCCCATTTCTTAGGCATTGTCCACTTTTATTTTAGGGACATTGGAATACAGAGCTTACCAACTAGGTGAGGCTGACTAGGCTACAAGAGACTTTTATCTCTGCAATCCCAGAGCTGAATTTGTAACTGCTTGTCACTGTGCTAAGATTTTTATCTTTTGAGACAGGATCTCATTCTTCAGCCTTGGCTAGCCTGAAGTTTGTTATGGAGACTCAGACTCACAGATATCTGCCTGCCCCGGCTTCTTGGGTTTTTTAAATTAAAGGTGTGCACCACATCCCCTGACGCAGTGTCTGTATGTTTTTACATGGGTCTAAGATATCAAATGCAAGTCTCCACGTGTCTAGGGCAAGTATTTATTGCCTGGTCCATCTCTGTAGCCCCCAAACCTTCTTTGATTGGGTATTGTGATACATCTGGCCATACACCAAGATAAAGATGTAGGCCATCCCTGATGCCCTCCAATGCTTCTAGAACATGGGGACAGGAATGACAGCCCCAAGCCATCTGAAGCACAGATGTCATCTTTATAGACAGAGAAGGACTTTCTGACTGCAGATAAATGACAACTCAGAATAGAGTTAGGTGATGTCATGAGTGAGGCTCTATCCCAGCAGCCTCTGTGCATCAGTGGAACCCATGACAGCCCAGAACTCAGTACCCAGGGATCATATAGGTTCTTGGTGGGAGTGACTCGCTGTGGTCATGCACTGTCCCAGATCAGCTGCGTGAAATTCAGCAAGTTACTTCAATTATTTAGTCTTGGGTTCTCCCGATTGCAAGTGGGCATTGTTCCATGTTCACCTAGTAAGTTTTCTGAGGGTTACCATTGCTGTCATGAAACACCATGACCAAAAGCAACTTGGGGAGGGACAGGGTTTATTTGATTTATACTTCCACATCACTGTTCATCATTGAAGGAAGTCAGGACAGGAACTCAAACAGGGCAGGAACCTGGAGGCAGGAGCTGATGCAGAGACAATGGAAGATGCTGCTTACTGGCTTGCTCTTCATGGTGTGCTTAGCCTGTTTTCTTGCAGCAGCCAGGACCATCAGTCCAGGGATGGCCCCACCCATTATGGAGTGAACCCTCCCACATTGATTACCAATTAAGAAGATGCCCTACAGGCTTGCCTATAGCCCGGCTTATTTAGGCATTTTCTTAATTGAGAATCACTCCTCTCAGATGACCACAGCTGTGTCAGGTTAACATAAAACTAGGCAGCACTTAAGTGTTATTTTGAGGGCACAGTAGGATGTGCGTGGAGTATCCAGAGAAGATTAACGGTCTGCCCTTGCCAGAAAAAAACACCTCTTATCTTACCAAGGACTCCAGAGATGATAGTGCCAAATATCTGAGTGTTACTTGGCATCCCATTCCAAGGTGGATTGGCACAGAGATGCCAATGTGTTAGCTAACTGCAGTTCACCAAACCTCTGCTCCTGACCTCTTGCAGGCTGACTGTCCTGTGCAAACAAAGGTTTTCTCGGAAATCCAGTTTTCCCAGGCTTGACCTATCTGGTAACTCTTGCCAGCACCAGTGCTGCCTAAGTAGAATCCCCAGGAAGCTAGGAAAACTTAAACTTGAGGGGCCTTGCTTGTAGAAGCCTCTTCCACAGTCCTTGTGGGGGATCCTCACAAGGGTGTAGCCACACTTGGTGGAACTTTTTTAAGCTTTGAAAGTTGCACAATACCTCAGTTTGCCACATCTGGAATTGTGTTCTCTATGCAAACTTTTTCCTTTGGGACAGATAAATTGTCCAAATCCTACACGTCAACCCCCCTGACCTAGTTAGTACCAAGGTCAACCCCCCTGACCTAGTTAGTACCAAGGTCAACCCCCCTGACCTAGTTAGTACCAAGGTCAACCCCCCTGACCTAGTTAGTACCAAGGTCACCCCCCCTGACCTAGTTAGTACCAAGGTCACCCCCCCTGACCTAGTTAGTACCAAGGTCACCCCCCCTGACCTAGTTAGTACCAAGGTCAACCCCCCTGACCTAGTTAGTACCAAGGTCAACCCCCCTGACCTAGTTAGTACCAAGGTCAAGCCCCCTGACCTAGTTAGTACCAAGGTCAACCCCCCTGACCTAGTTAGTACCAAGGTCAACCCCCCTGACCTAGTTAGTACCAAGGTCAACCCCCCTGACCTAGTTAGTACCAAGGTCAACCAGTTAGTACCAAGGTCAACCCCCTGACCTAGTTAGTACCAAGGTCAACCCCCTGACCTAGTTAGTACCAAGGTCAACCCCCTGACCTAGTTAGTACCAAGGTCAACCCCCTGACCTAGTTAGTACCAAGGTCAACCCCCTGACCTAGTTAGTACCAAGCAGAGTATAAGCAGCCTATCGGCCAGACTGCTAGAGGCCCCTATCAAGGTCCTCAGCAACAGCTTTCTTTCTTTTTTTTTTTTTGCTTGCTTGTTTGTTTTTTGTTTTGCTTTTGTTTTTCCGAGACAGGGTTTCTCTGTGTAGCCCTGGCTGTCCTGGAACTCACTCTGTAGACCAGGCTGGCCTCCAACTCAGAAATCCACCTGCCTCTGCCTCCCAAGTGCTGGGATTAAAGGTGTACGCCACCACGGCCCAGCTAGCATCTTTCTTTATAGCATTTCCTCCGTCATGACCCCAAATTAAAATTAAACAGAAACATCAACTACATTTTAATTGCCTATCTATGTATCATCTATCTATCTATCTATCTATCTATCTATCTATCTATCTATCATATATATGTATCCATTATTTAGCTGACTACATACCTATTATCTATGCATTTTTTATTTTTTTTCTAAGACATCAATATATGTCGGCAGTATCTCATGCTTGACAACTTCAGCAATACTACAATAAGCTTTTTACCTTTAAAGAATTCAGATTGAAAAAAAAAAATTCAACCGGGCAGTGATGGCGCACGCCTTTAATCCCAACACTTAGGAGGCAGAGGCAGGAGGATTTCTGAGTTTGAGGCCAGCCTGGTCTACAGAGTGAGTTCCATTACAGCCAGAGCTATACAGAGAAACCCTGTCTTGAAAAACAAAACAAATAAACAACAAAAAAAAACCCCAAAAACAAAAAAGAATTCAGAGAATATACAACTTAATATTTTGGAGCAGGGATAATTGATCTTTTTGCCAGATTAATTCCTCCTCCTTTTTATCATCATCAAATATTTATTTATTTTTCATAGTGTTACCCTGTAGCCCAGGCTGGCCTGAAATTCATAACAACCTGCCTGCCTTAGCCCCCAGTTGCTGGGAATAAATCAGTATTCTGAGGTTCATATTGTTAAGTCCCAAGCAGTGCATTTCAAGTTTCCCCTCAGACATGAGGACCGTGAGACTTCTTGTTAGACTGTCAGACTTGTGGCTTTAAGCTAGGCATGGAGTTTCACCGAGCTTCACAAACATCTGTTGCTTTGCTAAGTTCATAAAAAAAAGTTCATAAATAGAACAAAATCGCAGGTTATGCTTCTGTCTGCTTTTGGTACAAACCAAACAGTCCATGAGAATGCACCTTTTGGATTTGCACTCCATACGCTCTCTGCGTGTTTTTACAGAATCAGGAATGCAAGGTTGATTGCAAATGTTGGTCAAACTAATAGGAATTTTGCTTGCTGGCATGCTGTGCTGTGCTGTGGTGGAGAAAGCTCAGCAGGAGATTAAATCCACTGCACTGGTTAAGGGGTTACGTCAGTGCACTGGGATAGAGTGAAATCAGGTCACAGCATCTTGGGGGAGCTGGCTGTCTTAATGTTCACCAGAGGCTGAGAATCCAGACCATTCTTGCTTTATGCAAGTCTCTGGCCTTCATCATCCTCTGCTGTTCATCATGGGACATGGGGCTACTTATCATTATGATGACGAACAGTAATAAATGCTCACTGAACACCAAGTGGGTAAAGCCTGTGCTAACCCCAGCTGGGGAACAATATAGAATCAAATAAGCTCCCTGTCTCAAACAGTCACGGGTTGGGTAGGCAGAGAGAGGGATGAACAGAATACTGTGCTCACAGATAAATCTCCAGCCACCAGTGGCTTTTCCTTTTCAATTTTTCGACTCTGCAATTTTTAAAGATCACAAAGACAATGGAAAGACCATTGACCCAAGAGCGTTTTTTTTTTTTTTTTTCTTTCTCCTGTCTTTCTTTGTTTTTGTTTCATATGGTTCAGACAAGGTCCCTTAGCTTAGGTTGGCCTTAAACTCAATACGTAGCCAAGGCTGGCTTTGAACTCTTGACCCTCCTGCCAGAGAGTTGGGATGATGGGCCTGCACTGCCATGCTTGGCTCATGCAGTACTAGAGACAGAGCCTAGAGCTTCAGAAATGCTGGGAAAAGCACTGCATCAACTGAACCCTAGCCCCAGCCCTGTTTTTCTCATCTTCTGAGACAGGATTGACCATGAAAATCATCTTGCCTTCACCTTCCAAGTCCTGAGATTACAGGGAGATATGAGTCACCATGCCTAGTTGTCAAAGGCACTATAGACACCTAATATCTGATATCATTTAGAATGTCAAATTTTTAAGGTGCTCCTGGGAGCAACAATGACAGGAGATTCCAAGACAGCTTCTTTCCCCTCCGTGTACTTTCCAAAGTGACTTTATGGTCTCCGGATTGTGATGTTCATGGAAAGTGAGCAGGAGGGGAGGGATGATCTCGTGATGGAGCAAATGTACCAATGGTGGCTAATGATACAGTTTCCCTAGTGCAAGATTACTTCTAAGTAGCAGATGTGAACATTCCATGGTCCCTGAGGGCCCCTCTGTGGATCTCCTTAATCGGATTTCACTATGAGTGAACTACAAAGGAAGAGAAGATGGGTAACACATCTTTTCTCAGTCAACATGTATGCTCACAGGCATTCCTTCTAGTGGAGAAGATGGTGGTGCAAAATCAATATTAGAATTTTAAAACCCAGTGTGTGCCAAGAAATCTGGTTATGCTCAACCCCCAGCATAGTCCACTGAGGACATCTGGGTTAGCACCATCTTCATCAAGAACGCTACTGTCCGGCATCCCGCTTCTTTGGCTTAGTCTGCCTTTGATGCCTATAGTACTCAGATCTACTTGTCAGAAGGACTAAACTAACAAAAGTCCTGCCGAGTTCTATAAAAGGTTTGAGTGCCGCGATGGCGTCCATCTTGCACATGATCTCCTTGGATCAGCTCGCCTGCCTGGCCATGCAGTCTGATTGGCTCCCTGTGGCTCCTCCTCCTGAGTCAGCATTCCTCTTCAGAGATCTTCTCGTACAAACTACTTGACTCCATGGCTTTTTTTTTTTTCTGGCTAGAGTTATGAACAGGGCCCACGTCACACATTTCTCCGTCTGTCCTTGCATCGGAGACTGCGGGGAAAAGCAAAGAGGTACACGCTCAAGGAGGATTTTGTGATTGTATTATTGGTGCTGTTTTTATGTTTTTGGTAAAAAAAAATACATTACAAATTGGTACTAACCAGGCTCCTCAATCAGTCTCTCTCTCTCTCTCTCTCTCTCTCTCTCTCTCTCTCTCTCTCTCTCTCAATCCATCTATCTGTCTAATACATATGTATGTATGTGGAGTATATATACATATGTATATTCCTGTTTGTCTGTAATAGGTGGTGTGTGTGTGAACTTGTGTATGGATACCAAAGACAGACATCTGTTGTCAGTCTTTTGTGCCCAAAGCTCTTTAACTCAGCTATTTTTACTAGTCAGCTCGCCTTGGAGATGCCCTGTGTGGTGGTTTGAATAGCCATCCTATGGTTTAAAGCATCGAATGTTCCTACAGGAAATAATGTTTTGGTGACAGAATTTGGCTTATTAAATACTAAAATGAACACCACTGGCCCCAAGTGTAAGTGCCCAGCACTTATGACTGACTGTAACACCAGAGGGAAGAGGACGTGTAAGGGATCAGTGCTCTGAGCATCAGTCTCAAGAAAGTACCAGTAGGGAGGAAAATCAAACCAAGCCAGAGAGAGAGAGAAAGAGAGAGAGAGAGAGAGGAGAGAGAGAGAGAGAGAGAAAGGGGGAAAGGAACTTCATCCCCAGCCAGTGGCTCCTCTTTTGAGTCTGGAATGTATGACATCATCAACTGTACTGTGAGGATGACGCACAGCATATTATTTAGCACACAGTGCCATTCACTGGGCCAATGAAGGGATGTGTAACCCCGGACTGGAAGCACAACAGTATTCAATACTATCTTGTAGTGCAGCCATAGAAGGAATAGTTGGAATAGTCTTGGGGAAGCTCTGGGCTTGAGAGGGGCAAAGGAGAGCGGATGAAATACAGAGCACTGATACTTTCCTGTGCATTCTGATACCCTGACACACTTGCACTTCAAGTTTGGCTTCCTGTGGCCATTTTCCAGGAGACTGCTGTCCTTTCTGGTTGTAATTTTGTCTATGGTATATATTTTCTTTGTGTGTGTGTGTGTGTGTGTGTGTGTGTGTGTGTGTGTATGAGTGTGTGTGTATGAGTGCATGTATAAAATATATGCATGTATGTATTTAATAATTTGTAACTATCATTTCTTAACTTGGGATAAGATAAAATGCAAGCATGAGGCTTGCTTGTGATATTAAAAGTGCAGACCCATGTCTCAGCTCTGCTCTTGGCTAGTAGCCATCAGAGCAATCTGACTCAGGCTGAGCCTGCCTTGCAACCACTTCCTTCTTGGCATTACAACCCTTTGGTTAAACGGAATTGTTGCCACTGGTTCTGGCCAGGGGACAGAAGCAGTTATGGGGCTGTTTTTGCCACCAGGGTGGGGGTCTTATCTGACCTGGCTCTAGGACCACAGCACTGGTACATTTGTAATCTCTGCATCTCGTCTGTAGGTAGTCTGGTGGATTCATCCGGCCACATCCTAATTCCTGGAATCTATGATCAAATGGCTCCTATTACAGAGGAGGAAAGGACAATGTACAAAAACATCGATCTGGACCTAGAAGAATACCAGAAGAATAGCCAAGTCGAGAAATTTCTGTTTGATACCAAGGTATAACCATAACTGCACACATGATCTAAACGAGGATGCTGCTCCCAAATCACGTTCTCCGAGCTTCTAATCAGCACCATACAGTGTGGGTCTGTGCATCTCAGTACACAGGCAAAGGTTAAGTTGCAGGCTGGTTTTGACATTCACGGCCTCCGGCCACTTTGCTCTGGTCTGGATCAGTTGTCCTACAGAGCAGTTGGTACAGGCTTCAGCATCTAACCATGAATGACGACTCATTTGGCAGCAGTGTCTTTCCACAGCAGTTTATTAATTTAAATCCCATTCCACTTCCTGTCAGGGAGCTGAACTTTCTGAATGTTCAAAAATTGGGAACCACTGTCTGAGACATCAGCTCCAACACGTGTAATCGTTCACTTTCTCAGGCATTACCAAGACCTTTCAGGGCTGAAGGGCAAGCCACAACATTCCCCTCCCAGGGCTGTGGAGATACTTAGACCTCAGAGCAGAATTCCCTAAAGAATTTGAAGTTCCTGTTTGTTCACTTTCTCCTTTTTTTTTTTTAAAAAAGAATATCTTGCCTGCTGAGAGCTGAAGAGATGACTTCATGGTTAAGAGCACGTGTAGTTCTTGCAGAGGATGAGTTCAGTTTGTAGCCAGAATGTCGGTTGGCTCACAACTACCTGTAACTCTAGTTCTAGGGGATCTGGCATCCTGCTCTTGCCTCTTTAGGCACTGTACTACATTCATATGCACAGACGCACTACACACAAACACACACACATACACAAACATTCACACACATACATATGCTCATATGCACACTCATACACATTCACATACATTCATATACACACTCATACACATTCACATACATTCATATACACACTCATACACATTCACACACACATACACACACTCATACTCACACACATACACATTCACATGCATACATACACATTCATACACACACATTCACACAGATTCATACACACACTCATAGACATCCATACACACATATACACACATACACACACTCATACACATTCATGCACATACACATGCTCATATACACACACATACACATTCACACACATTTATACACACACTTATATGCATTCGTATACATACAGTCATACACACATACACACTCATATGCATTCACATATACACATGCATACACACGCATACACACATACACATTCACACACTCACACACATTTATACATACACTTATATGCATTCGCATACACACTCATACACACTCATACACACATACACATTCACACATACACTCATACACACATTCACATACACATTCACACATACATACACACACTCATACACACACATACACACGCATACACATTCACACACATTTATACACACACTTATACACATTTGCATATACACACTCACACACACATACACACTCATACACACCCATACACACATACACACACTCATACACACGCATAAACACACATACACATTCACACACACATACACTCAAACTAGCAAAATTAAATCTTAGAAACATAGTTTTCTGCTCAGATGTTGGTGGCTGTGGTTGATTCCCCAGGAACTGCCCAGAGAGGGCAAATCCATGTTGATTATAACTGCTATCATTTTCTGTGAGAGTGTATTTCCTTTCACAGATGAAGTTTGTGAAACTACACAAGAATGAAATTGACTTAAACACTAAAGACTTATTTAAGGAGCTCAAAGGAATAAAATTTAGTAGATTCATTTATCAGTGTATAGCACTGGTTAGAAATTTATAATTGGATCCGATTTCTTCTTAAATTATTTTCCACCACCACCACCACCACCACCACCACCACCACCACCACCACCACCACCACCACCACCATCATCGTATGGTGTGTTTGTGTGACACCTATAGAGCCAGAGGATAACTTTCAGGAGTTGTTTCTCTTCTTCCACCTCGTCAAGGAAGGA
Organism: Arvicanthis niloticus; assembly: GCF_011762505.2. Taxonomy (NCBI): domain Eukaryota; kingdom Metazoa; phylum Chordata; class Mammalia; order Rodentia; family Muridae; genus Arvicanthis; species Arvicanthis niloticus. Next base: position 5,351,461 of record NC_047671.1, read on the forward strand.
TCTTCTTGTTAGCTCTCTCATTCTGCGTACCCCAGGCTGGCTAACCTATGTGCTCGTATCTCTGCCTCTATTTTTATGGAAGGCGTGCTAGGATTACAGATGTGTGTCTCTACAACTGACTGTTTTACTTGGATTCTAGGGACCAAATTCAGGTTGTCAGGCTCTATGGCAAGTGCTTGTACCCACTGAGTCATCTCACTGAACCTGGATTCAATTTTTAAACCAGCTCCCCTGACAGGGAGAAGTTCTTTCTGGTGGCAGGGTGCACAGGCTGAGGCAGCGGGAGACAAGAAGTCTCATATGCTGAAGGGAAAGTCTGCCTATGCCATTAGTCCAGATATAGGTAACTTTATGCTAATTAACTTGTTGTGAGTGGGTCTCGGGAGCATAGATGTTAGAGATACAAGCAATTTAATTAAGCTGAGATTTAGTTGATTAGCAGTGTTATGGGAATGGCCCTAGGGCTTTGTGTGTGTTAAGCAAATACTCTATTCTTGAGCTAATACACCCTAATCGTTTCGTCCATCTATCTATCTCTCATCTATCTCTCTACGTAACTATTTTGAGATTCATTATACTTCCCTGGTTGGCCTGAACCTCACTATGTAGACTAGGCTGGCCTTGAATTTACAGAGATCTGCCTGTTTCTATGCTGGGATTAAAGGCGTGTGCAGCCACACCTGATTGGCCTTCTGATTTCGAAGCGTGATCTCTTCTGGCTGAGGATTGTCTCCTCCTCCCTAAGGAGCCAAGGGTGACCTGGAATTCCTGATTTTGTCGCCTCTACCTCTCAGATGCTGGGAGTAAAGGCATCTTCCACCAGGCCCACATTATATGGTGCTGGGGACTAAAGTGAACTTTGGGCATGCTAGGCAAGCACTCTGCCCAACTGGGCTACAGTCCCAGCCCCCGGCTGAGCCTCACTCACATGTTCTTTGCATGGTTTAGGAGGAACTCCTGATGCACCTGTGGAGGTACCCGTCTCTCTCCATCCATGGCATTGAGGGTGCGTTTGATGAGCCTGGAACTAAAACAGTCATTCCCGGCCGAGTCCTAGGAAAATTTTCAATCCGTCTAGTCTCTCCCATGACTCCGTCTGTGGTGGAGAAACAGGTAAGATGTGTCTGTTGTCGCTAGGCCCAACAGTACCATTTCTGGGTCCCATACACAATGGCAAACTAAGCAGTTCTGTGGTTATTGCTGAAGTTTCATTTTTTTTTTCAATACAATTGAATAAGTGTCGTGAGACCCCCATCAGTCTTACTTGGGGCAAACCTCTTCCCTCAATTACACATGCAATTACAGAGGTCAGAGAAATAGCCATTTGGAGGTGCAGTGATGGGAAATTTTTAAAAATTAGACAGTAGCTATAAAAGGAAGATTGGTTTTACACATAGATGGAGTGGGCAGGTGACTACGCTTGGCTGGAGCCAGAAACTCTCAGACCCGAGCATTTCTTACTCGTGATGTTTGAAATCAGCGTGTTGAAAGAGCTGTGGTGAGGAAAGCACTATCTGCAAGGACTGACCCGGCTATGCTATCAGCCCGTTATTAATTTACCTCCAGTTGTTGTAACAGGGAGTAGACTCTTGAATGAGGGAGCTCAGGAAACACCTCAACGCCCTCCTCGGTGGTGTCGCCCTTGTCCGTCCTCTGTCTTGGTCTTGGGCTCTAATTGCATCCTAAAACCCCCTTCCCTCTCCATCTGTCCTTCCCTCTCCATCTGTCCTTCCCTCTTCCACCTGTCCTTCCCTCCTGCTGCTTTCTCCCTTTTGGAAGCACTGCTGTTTTATCTTATAATACACAGTCTACAAGGGCAGGCCCTTCCTTGTCTCATTCTCGGCTACACCCTCAGCACCTTGGGGCTAATGAATTCTAGCTGCAGGAATGAGTGGAAGCGATCATCTGGAGGCTGGAGCCTCCTGGAAGGAGTTCCTCATCAGCCATCAGAAAGGAGCAGAGTGGATTGTTGAAATGCCTCCTGCACTGTTTAGCCTGGAATTGCTTCCACTTTGAGGAGTTTCCCAGGATGTGCCGTGTCCCCCAAATATTCACTAGAGTGCTACTAGATCAGAAAAACCAAAGTCATTGCGGTTAAGGAACTGTATTTCGTTATGGTTCATAAATTTACAGCAAACATCACTGAGCTGCCACTATGGATGAGGGACTGTGCAAGCACGTAGGTTGAGGAGTAATTAGATCCCATGTTCCCCTCTGGGTAAAGCCTTGGAAGCTCCAGTTCACTGTCAGGCAGCCAGTGGCATAAGTAAGGGTCCACAATGCTCCAACTCATCAGATCAGGGTTTCCACTGGTTTCTGGGTGGAACACTATACACTCTGCATGAACTAAGTCCAGCATTCTTACAACTGACTGTGGCACCCCCTAGGTAACTCAGCATCTCGAAGCTGTGTTCTCTAAAAGGAATAGTTTCAACAAGATGGCTGTTTCTATGGTAATAGGACTTCACCCATGGACTGCAAACATCAATGATACTCAGTACCTTGCAGCACAAAGAGCCATCAAAACAGGTGGGACTGATATTTTGATTCACCCATTTGCAGCAGGGCCGAGACACTTTTAAAACTCTTCTTTATCTGTGCTGCATTGGTTACAGTTTTCTAGCGGGACAGAGTCAATAGAATGAGTATGTATTGAAACGGAGTTTTTCTGGCTGCTTTTCCTGAGACAGTGTGAACACTCCAACAGTGGCTGCATTACATTGTGAGGTAGCTGCTTACTCTGTGAAGCTGGGTGCTAACTTGATGCAGAAGGCCTGGAAGATTCCTGGAAAGCTACTGGTCTTCAGAGGGTTTACTCCATTTTGTCCTCCATCTTGTCCAGTCCATTGCCCCAACTGATGGAGTGCTATCTCCCACATTCAGGGTGGTTCTTTTCCCTACTAATTAATTTTCTTTGGAAACACTCTCCCAGATTCTCACAGAGCTGTGCCTCAGCCTTCTAAGGTGATTCTAAATCCAAGCTAACAACGACGATTAAGGGTCACAGGCACTTAGCTACTAAATAGTGAAGCCAGGGTTCAAATTAAAGTCGCCGGGAAAAATAATAGGTTAGGAAAACTTAGTACTCTCCTGAAGGAAAACTTACAGACATGTTGGCCAACACATAAAAAAATATCATGGGAGACACTTAGGGATTATACACAGAGAAGCTGTAGTCCAGTGGAAAGTCCTTCCCTTTGAGCATCTCTTCTTGGTCACAGAAAGGAAGGAACATGCTAGCCGGGCAGTGGTGGTGCACGCCTTTAATCCCAGCACTTGGGAGGCAGAGGCAGGTGGATTTCTGAGTTCAAGGCCAGCCTGGTCTACAGAGTGAGTTCCAGGGCAGCCAGGGCTACACAGAGAAACCCTGTCTTGAAAAACCAAAGGAAAAAGAAAAAAAGAAAAGAAAGGAACATGCTGTATAGGCCTATGGGCAGTATGAAGCAGGGATCAAAATGAGACCCATCATGTAAAGGTAGTTGTCTCCTGAGAGCACTGCTTGGCGTGTGAGTGTGTGTGTGTGTGTGTGTGTGTGTGTGTGTGTGTGTGTGAGAGAGAGAGAGAGACAGAGACAGAGACAGTGTATGTGAGATAGACAGAGACAGAGAGATACATGGAGAGACAGAGAGAGACAGAGATAGACAGCTAGACAGAGATAAAGACAATGAGAAAACGAGAGATCCACCATCTTTGTTGTGCTTTGAATGAATACAATTTTCTCTAATAACTTACAGTCCTGGGCCCCTCCTTACTTACCCTTGCTACTCTGGTTTGGTTCACCACATTCTAAGTCTATAGCTGGACTGCTTGGTTCATGTGACCATGAATATGGGGTTCCCACAAAAGGCTTTATGGAAATAGATCACTGTGGCGATTCTTGGTTGTTGACTACATCTGGAATTAACTAAAACCTGAATGTCTGGGCGTATCTGTGAGGGATTTTTTTCTTAATTAAATAATTTAAAGTGGGAAGATCGACTTGTAATCTGGATCTTTGAGGTAGGAAGATCCACCTTTAACCTGGGCTACAGCTTCTGCTGGAAGTCTATACAAAGGACATGGAAGAAGGAAGCTTGTTCTCTTTGCCTGCTTGTCTTTGCTCTCACTGGGCAAGTCCATTCCTTAGGAATATCCAAAGTCTTTGTCTCCATAGCAACCATACCTTACTAGACAGATTCCTGCATATACTGAAGACGAACAGAGCCCTCCACCCTTGTGGACTGAGCAAAACAGGGAAGCCCAGACCTTTTCTATTAATTCTTTAGAGTTATTTTATTTTATGTTATGAGTGTTTTGCCTGTATCTGCATATGTGCAACAACTGGAGGTCAGAAGAGGGCATCGGATCCCCTGGAATTGCTGTTATGGATGTGTTACGCGCACCTCTTCTGTGTCCCCTTCGCCCGCGAATAAGGACACGGAGGCAGTAATCGGGTATCACTACAGACGAGGCTTTACTTCTTGTAGCAGCAAAAGCGGAAAAGACGGAAGAAACCGGAAGAGGCTCCTCAAATACACCCTAGAGTGACGTATTCACTTCTGAATGGCTGTTCGCTCACCACCCAATATTATGCCTCGGGATTGGCAGTGACTAAGGCACGCCTATCTGCCTAGCAACTGCGCAGATAATTGTTTACATCTGGAGAAGACACGCGGCCAGCGCCATCTTGGAAATGCAAATGTATAGCCACTGCTAACAGCAGCTTCCTACATGGATGATTGTAAGACCCGTGTATACTATGAACCAAGATCTTCTGGAAAGGGCAGTAACTCTTTTTACCCACCGAGCCATCTCTCCAGCCTTGCCCAGAACTTTTTGATCATAAACTCTCTACTGGGATTGAGGGACACAGACCTGAAAAAAATACAGAATAAATCCAAGACTTAATGCCCTGCTCTCCTATAGCGCCATTCCTAATGATCCTATTGTTGACAGACAGTTTACTAAAGACACATCAAAGGGAAGAGTCAGGAAGGCAATTGGAATGCCACAGAGAAATGACATGTTTGAAACAGCAAAGGCAGATACTATGAAGGGTTATGAAACACTGTGGCTGGAATGCATAGGACACTTTTTTGGCCTGTGGCTAGTGGTGAAAAGTAACCACCACACAGGGCACAGTTTTGTGTGCACAGGGGGCTTCCTTCCCCGGCACTTCCTGAGGTCCTCACATCCGTCTTCAGGTAGCAGAGGACATGAAGGTTTATAGAAACATTTGCTAACGAGCACGGTGTTAGCTGCTGAGAGCAAATCTGCTCTAACAACAAGGCTTCTATCCACATTCTAACTTGTCTTTGTGAGTAAAGAGAGGGGACATGGGGCGGCAGAGATGGCTCAGTGGTTTAGAGCACTTGTTGCTCTTGCAGCGAGTTCCCTGTACCCACACAATGGTCCAGAACCATCAGTAACTCCAGGTCCAGAGGATCCACACCTTCTTCTGACCCTTGTAGGGACCAGGTATGTTTGTGGTATACACAGAGAGGAGCAGGTACGACACACATGCACATAAAATACAATAAGTAAATAGATCTAATTTTTTAAAAGAGGAGGTGGCCTGCTTTATTTTGTTTCTTTATTTTCCATCTCCACTCCTCCACTGGTAACTTTTTCTCAGAGCTAGAGGTTGGGCTAATCTCTAGATAGAGATAGTGCTAGATATCTCTATCTAGTGCCAAGAGCAGCAGAGGAAAGTACTTCATGAGGTACCTTGAAAACTGGAAAAACTCCACTTCCATAATATTTAGTTCATGATTCTGATGATTAACTTTAACTGTCAACTTGACGCAACCGAGTATCACCTGGACAGAAAGTCTCAACCCAGAATTGCCTAGATTGGGTTGCCCTGTGGGAATGAGTGTGGGGGATTGTGTTGATGAAGTTAACTGATATGGGAAGACTCAATCTGCTGTGGGTAGCTGGTCACACACAAGTCTAGCACCTGGGAGGCAGGGGACTTTGAGTGTGACAGAAGTCTGGGCTGTATAGTGAATTCCATCCCAGCTTGGTCTATTTGACAAGACTCTAAAGAAATAAAGGAAAGTACACATTACTATATTCATAGTCTTGCCATGACTTATTCTAGTGCCTTCTTTGCCTGTGTTTTAGTGTTTGGAGTCAATCCTGATATGATCCAGGATGGGTCAACCATTCCAACTGCCAAAATATTCCAGGCGATCACACAAAAGAGTGTGATGATGCTCCCGCTGGGGGCTGTGGATGACGGAGAGCACTCTCAGAATGAGAAGATCAACAGGTGAGTGGACCCTGTGAAGGCCTGCCTACTAGTCTTGTGAGATACTGGACAATAACTGAGCTGGTGGCTTAAGGCTGGAGTCTGAGCTCCCCACATTTTTTTAGGCTGGGAATACCAGGCTAAGCCTCTTTTCAGACCACTGCCATTCTTGTGTGTCTTGGAATGACAGCAATAGAGCTGAGGAGGAGAGAGAAGGGAGGAGGAGGAAGGGACGGTCCTGCTGGAGGCAATCGAGGGGCTCTGGTGCTTCTTTCCCCATAAGTTCACCAAGCCTGTGCAATTATGGGACATCCCCTAAGATTGCTTAAATTTAATCATCTTCTCACTAGAAGGCCCGCCCTCCAATGTTGTCCCATTGTGGGTAAGGGCTTCAATGTATGGGTTTGGTTTCTATAAACCTCCAAACTAGGGGTAAACAGGAATGTTTGATTCTTCAATCCCTGCCACCAAAGAAAGGCAGGTGGGGCAGTGCTTTGCAGGAATCATATCACCCGAAGAGGCTAAGGCGGGGGATAAAGCAAAAACAAAGATATCGGGGATTTGGGGCATTGAGTCCAGGATTAATTGCCTCCTCTTCCTTCTCCTTGTTTCTTTCTTCCTTCTTCTTCCTCTTTCCCCTCCTCTTCTTCTTTTCCTTCCTCTTTATGTTCTGAGACAGAGCCTCATTCTATACCTCTGGCTAACCTGGAAATATCTGTGCAGACCAAATTGGCTTTGAGGTTGCAATGATCCTTTTACCTCTGTTTTTCAAATGTCAGGATTTGTCATTGGATACTACATCTGGGTAGCATCTTCTTAATAATAATGATGTCACTTTCCTTTTGGAAATGACTTTGATGCTAGGGAATGTCAGAAGCACGCTAAGTACTTTAGATTGATAGGATTCATAACATGTACAGTTTTTCTGTGGACACGGTTGGGTGCTTTTCCTTCTTCATGTGAATGGAAATGGAAATGTGTTTCTTTGGTTTTACTTTATGTTAGGTGGAACTACATACAGGGGTCGAAATTATTCGCTGCCTTTTTCCTGGAGTTGTCAAAGCAGCATTCAGGACAACAGGTGCCTTCCAGTGTGTTCTGACCCACTGGCAGGTCTCCACCCTCAGACCCTGAGCAAAGCCAGAGATGAGAAAATTCAGGAAATGTGGAAAATGAAACATTTGGAAGGCACAGACGTTAGAGATGTTTTAACAATCCCTTGGTCACTTATCTTCCACAAGCCACAGCTACCTGAGCCGTTAGTCCCTGAATCCACTGCAACAGGCTGGGACAACCTTCTACTACAGGTGAGATGCCTCTTCAGTCAATTAAGAGTTTCACTTTCAACTCCATTGGCTCAGCCCTCCAGTTCACTTTCCAGACCCCGAAGAACTGTGGTTCCCAATCATTGGATCAGGGTCTCAGGACCCGAGTCACCTTCACCTCTGTTCTCTTAATAACGGAAGTGGTGGCTTCCACCACCAACTAAAGTGATTTCCCTGTAGATTCACTTTTAGAATAAGAGTTACTAGGATATGTCTCTGTATTAGCTTCTTGCCTTTTTTTTCATTTATTTTTTTTCTCCTAATTCTTGAATATTCCTGAAGCTTAAATGATCCATATCCATACCCTCACACCATTTGGAATCCTTGTGCAAAGGTGATTTTTTTTTCTTTAATTCCACACTTCTTCAGCTTTGCCGTGATCGATGCCACCTGCTCAGCCCCTCTCCCTCCCATTTTTCCACCCCATGAGTGAAGGCTCCTCCCTGAAAATATGTACACCCACCATTCTACCAGTGAAATTCACCCTGATGGAATTTCTCACCCCATTGAAATTTTGCTCAATGAGTTAATCTGAATTGCTCAGAGCTTTTAATAACACCAGCATTAGATGGAGAACTAATCAGCCTTGACATCAGGAAGACATTCTCGATTTAAAGCTCTCAGCTAAATCTGCGTCCATTAATCAGTTTAGTTAACTATCTTGTTTGGCTTGATTGGGCTTGATGTTGTAAACATTACAAAAAGTTAATTTTTTTTTTTACAGTCAAGTGTATATAAATAAACCAAGTCTTATAAGTTAATTACTTAAATCACATTAATAGAAAAGAATTCGAGTGCTTCTCTTATGCTTCCAAATAAAAACATCCCATAATGTGTTTCCCTTCATCTTTCTTCCATCCGATAGCTGTTGGGATGTCACTTTTCAAATCTGTGTCTCTCATTAAAGATGGGTGCCTGAGAACATGACAAGTGGGCAGCTTGTTTGCCTGCAGAAGCATGAGGACCTGGATTCAGACTCCCAACACCTACAGCATAGCTATGAGTGTTGGCAAGCATTTATATCCCCAGGACTGGGGGCAGACTGTTATCAGGTTCCAGAGCTTCCCTGGCCAACTAGTTTAGCCAATCAGTGAAAGGCTAAACAATAAATGTATCCATCTACCCTCATCCCCACAGGCTCTTGAGGCCAACAGTGTCTTGGTTAGTTACTCAATGAGCAGGAGAGAAGGAGGGAGGATAAAAAACTGGACCTAGGAAATGTGAATCTTGCAATGTCAGAGGCCAGCGTTCATGTTTCTCTGCCAGCCGTGGTCAGGGTGGACTCCTTAGTGAATCTCTTCCAGTTTTCCACCTTCCTCTGAGCCACGTGGCTACCACAGCCTGGCTGTAATGTAGGATCCTGAAAAAGAATATCATTACAGTTTATTACACATACAGAAGGGTAAGAAAACCATCCTAGTTACTAGTCAAGCCATTGGCCAGTTAGTTACAAGGTAGCAAAAAAAAAAAAAAATGAGTGCAGAGAACATTAAAATATTTGTTTTCAAAAAATTTTAAAGTAAATGTATGCACATAGTTTAAGTGATTATTCACTATATCCTATATCCTACCCTGGGGCATGGTGTAACATCTCCATCCTAAGAGTTGTTACTTGTGACGAGGCATCATAACCATGGCAATTCTTAGAAGAATAAACATTTAATGGACGCTTGCTTACAGTTTTAGAGGGTTACTACATTATCATCGTAGTGGGGAACGGGGTGGCACACATGACAGGCATGGTGCTGAAGAAGTAGCTGAAAGCTACATCCTGAATGAGAGAGAGAGAGAGAGAGAGAGAGAGAGAGAGAGAGAGAGAGAGAGAGAGACTGAGACTGACTGGCCTGGCATGAGCTTTTGAAACCTCAATGCCCACTGCCATTGACACACTTTCTCCAGCAAGACCACACCTTTTTTTTTTTTTTTTTTTTTTTTTTTTTTTTTTTTTTTTTTTGAGACAGGGTTTCTCTGTGTTGCCCTGGCTGTCCTGGAACTCATTCTGTAGACCAGGCTGGCCTCAAACTCAGAAATCCGCCTGCCTCTGCCTCCCGAGTGCTGGGATTAAAGGTGTGCACCACCACCGCCTGGCAAGACCACACTCTTAATCCTTCCTCCGATGTTCTTCAATTAGAGATCAAGCATGCAAATACATGAGCCCATGGGGGGGCATTCTTATTCAAACCACTACAATCTCGATGAGGTACAACCTTACTGTATCATAAGAGAGCAACATATCAAGCTTAACTAGTAGATGTAGTATACTAATGTATCACTACTGTCAAGTTTAGGGGTTCTTGAGTACCAGTTGGGAATTATAGATGTATTGGAGGAAATTAAGGAGGATCAGGAATGTCTGGGTCCCATACTGCATTCATATAAATAGAATGTAATAGTCTGGAAATCTATTGTGAGTGTCCACTGGACTGTGCAAAAGTTCTGGTCATCGCCATGCCCCTGCAGGTGAGCTGGGAGAGGTTAGTGGGGCAGGGAACACAGAGGTTTTAGTCCAGCCTTTTGCTCACATGAGGTATATTCAGCATTCCCATGGTTTTCTTATCAGCCCAGCTGGTTTTTGAGTGCCCAGCTGGTCTCCTCATCTGAGAACCAGATCTCCTAGTCTTCTGTTTGTTTCATATTGGACCCACAGATCATCCATCTGTCATGGAAACTTCTGCTCACCCCTGACCCCTTTCTCCCTAGAGTTCTGCCTCTTGGTAAATGGGCCATGAGCCAGGTAATGACAAAGCCTGGAACTTCCTCCACACCTACCTTTTGTAAAGACCAGTCCATTCCTTTTCTCAAAAGCCACCACTTCCTTTCATAGCTCCAAGCCCAAACCACTCTACCTTTTGTTGACTTATGACAAAGGTTCCCTCTTGCTTTCTGCTTTCCCCACCAGCACCTTTTGTCACACTGAAGATTAGGTGTCATTCAAATCCAGCAGAAGACTCTGGAGCGGCTGTGTGATCTTACAATAATCTTTGACATCAAAAAAGGGTCTCTCCACAATCACTTCCATTTACTCTGCCGGCTTCACATCCTCCCTCTCTAGCTGTGCCCGGACAACCTTGTTCTTCTACTCCTTCCAGTTCCTCAACAACTCAGCGAAGCCTCAGGGGCTTCTCTGAGTCTCCTCCTTCTCCAGAGATATTCACACTAACTTCTAGGGGTTGGATATTCCTTTTCCCCCATTATTTTCAGACACCAGCTTAGTGTGTGTGTACACATGAGTACTACTACCTAGCACTAGGTCCTACCTAGCACTGGGGAGCTTCAGGGTCTTGTATGGCTCATCATAGATACTCTGATTTAAGACAGTAATAATCTTGTCCAACATGAACAAATTGGGGGAGGAGGTCAGTTCTTTCCATCTACCATATGGATTTGGGGGATTGTCTTAATTAGGGTTTTATTGCTGTGAAGTGACACCATGACCACAGTGACTCTTATAAAGAAAACTGGGTCTGGGTTACAGTTTCGGAGGTTTAGTCCATTATCATTATGATGGGAAACAGGCTGTGTGCAGCAGACATGGTGCTGGAGGAGTCGAGAGGTCCATATCTGCAGGCGGAAGAACATGATTGTATGTCACACTGGGCATAGCTTGAGCATAGATGAGAGATCAAAGCCCACCTCCACAGTGACACACTTCCCCCAATGAAGCCAGACCTCCTAATAGCACCACTCCCTATGGTCCAAGCACTTAAACACATGAGTTTTGGGGGATCATTTTTATTCAAACCACCACAGAGACCAAACTCAAGTCATCAGACTTGGCAGCAAGCACCTTTACCTGGAGAGTCATCATTGGTCCAGCTGTAATTGTGTTCATCTGTGCACACGTGTGTGTGTGTGTGTGTGTGTGTGTGTGTGTGAGTGTGTGTGTGTGCAGGTACATGTGCACATCTGTGTGCATTCATGTAGAGGTCAGAGGTTGGTGCTGAGTTTTCTTCAATTGTTCTCCACCTAATATTTTAAGACAGGGTCTTCTCTTGATCTTGGAGCTTCAAAATTCAGATAGATTGGCTAGCCAGCAAAGAGCCTCCTGTCTTTTTGGAATATTCATAGGTCCTACCTAGCACTGGGGAGCTGCAGGGTCTTGTATAGCTCATCACAGATACTCTGATTTAAGACAGTAATAATCTTGCCCAACTTGAAGGAAACAATCATCCAACAGAGGCCAACAGAGGAGCAGTGTAGGCAAGACACCTGACACATGAGCGCCACAATGTCCCAAGCACTTTTCAATAGAATGCCAGCATTTCAACACTGGCAGATTTCACAACCAACCAACCAAGCAACCAATGAATCAAAGAGTCCTGTTGAGTAATCATCCGATTGGGTAAGACTGCTGTGCCATCCATGAGGGCAACAAGCTGAGCTGAGTCCACATCCTTGTAAACGCCACACACAATGTCTGATCCAGAATCAGTGTCTGCTGGATTTCTTTGTAGAGAAATAAGAAGGGCTCAAAAAGAGAAATCTGTGTTGTTTGATTTCTTATTTGTGTGGGTAGTTTCATCTACAAGCAAAGTCCTGAACAAACTCCGTTGTCTGATAGAGCCAAAGGACTATTGACTGCCATTTTAGCAAACAGGATACCACACCACTTTAATACTAAGGGAATTCAATGTGAAATATATATTTTGAAGACTTATTTATGTGTCTCTGTGTGTGTTGCATGTTCATGAACACATGTGCAGGTGCCAGCGAAGGCCAGAAGAGGACATCAGTTCCCTTGGAGCTGAAAGTACAAGTGACTGAGTGGTCTGTGGGTACTGGGAACTGAACTGTCCTTTGCAAGAGCAGTAAGTGCCCTTAACCAGCAAACCTCATCTTCAGATCTAAATGTTAAATATTTTAAATAATATTTCTTTCCTATTTAAGTTTGACTACTTTGAATGTATAATGGCTAATGAATTAAGTTTTGTTTTGGACATTGAATATGTAAAACAATGTAAAATACTTGCCTCTATGTTAATACGCCCATGGTTAGATATAACATAACTTGTTGACTTTTATTTTATTTTATTTTATTTTATTTTATTTTATTTTATTTTATTATGTGTGTTGGTATTTTGCCTGCATGAATGTCTGTGTGAAGATCTCAGATACCCTAGAACTGCAGTTAGAAACAGTTGTGAACTGCCATGTGGGTGCTGGGAATTGAACCCAGGTCCTTTGGAAGAGCAGCCATGTTCTTAACTGCTGAGCCATCTCTCCAGCCCTAATTTATAATAATGCCATGGGACAAAGGCGTCTACTTATTTGTTTTGCCCTTTCTGCAAGTTCAATTGAATGTTGTAGATTCTTTAGCAAAGAGGGCAGGCAGCCTCCACTCTGCAACGATGCAGAAAGCCTCTTCTGAAAGAGAGACCCTGGGCGGCAGAGGCTGCGTCTGGTGGGCTTTGTATTTTGCTCAGCTCCAAAATCTTTGCTGATGGGTAAAGTACAAGGACAGCAACAGAAGGGGTTTTCTCCGGCAATGAAACGATGTGGTTTATAAGGAAAGTGATGGTGAATGTGATGACTATAATTTCTTAGCAGTTATGCTAAGTAAATAAATGTTCCTGAACTATTTTAGGCTGGGTAGAAGTGAAGAGAAGAAAAAAATGTCATTATGTCAACAAATCTTATTTTAAAACACTATTCTAGTGTAAGTCCTTATTCTAGATAGGAAAAAAAATATGTCAGAGAAATTATGCCTTTCACTAGAGTAGAAAATATAAAGTTTTAAATTATATCACCTCCCACATTGAAATTCACCAAAACACGTTCAGAAAGAGCTAAGATTTAAAATTCTAGAGTGGGTGTTTAACATACATAGTTGCCCTGTTATTGTAAGTAGGCATTTGGATGTAATAACAAAAATGTGACAGGGAACTTGAACATTAGATGACACTGTAAAATTAGTCACCAGGAATGACCAAACTCCCTCTCAAGTTGTAAATTATTATTATCAAATAAAAGGAGCTATTTAAAGTCTATCTACACCCCCCACTTTTACAACCAGAGAGCAGAGGTCTGGGATACTTTAGCAGGTAAAAATAAGGGTGCAGGTTTCTGGGACGTAGAGCCGCAGGGGGAAACACTAGATTCTGCATTCCCTGCCTAAGTAACAAGGACAAGGCAGCTTTGATCCTTCCAGCTAAAGATGTAGGAAGTAAAGGGGATTTAATTGCTTGCTCACCATAGCAAACGAAACAAAGTGTGGCATTAAAGTGCCGCCTCAGCGCTCACAGGGGGATGCAGTGTGCTAAGTGGTGTACTATCTTTCACAAGAGTGGTTGTGACTATCTAAATGATGACCTGTCTAGACTGACCTTAGTAAATTTCCTACAGGGTCTGATGACAAGGCTCATCAGGTAAAGGTGCTTGCCGATTATCCCCTAGAACTGGTCTGACACCCCTCCCCTACCCCCCGTTCCCACATGGTAGAAGGAGAGAGTCTACTTCTACAGGTTGTTTTCTGTATGTCTTCCCCATACATGTGCCATTGTATGTATGTGAGAACACACACACACACACACACACACACACACACACACACACTAAATTCTGATAAGTTATTTTTTCTGCTGGTGAAATAAGTCAATTCAAGACAGATTAGATTATATATAGGCAGGTTTATTAGGAAGCTGCTCTCAGGTGGCTTCACTGACCCCAAGGACTGAGCCCAGGGAAGTCACCAATGGAGGAGGTGTGGGGGAAGAGACAAAAAGAAAGGGTGCACAGAGAGAGAGAGAAGGGAAGGAGAAGAAGAAAGAGAGAAACCAAAGTCCTGTAAGGAGGGGAAAACTAATGAGGTCCCTCCTCAAGGATATGTAAGTGGTAATCAATTGCAGGGAGAAGAGACTCTTTGAAACTCGTTTGAAAAACTCCATTGAGAACTTCCCTCCTCCTCCCAGGTCCACCTCCACCTCCCAATACCCTCAACTTCATGTGCTTCTTGTTTAGTCACGTGTACAACCAATCTGTGCTGTGTGTACCCTCCTGGGTGTGAGGTTGTCCACTGTGGTGTGGTGGATCTATTAGGAGGTGTATCTGTAAAGAAAACTCAGTCTTTTATTCAGAACCCGTAAGTTGTTCATAGCTCCTTAGTCAGGGTTGGGGCTCACACACCCTCCTTTCCTCCATGACAGTATGCTGGCCAGTTTGGCCTTGTGCAGGTCTTGGGCAGACTAGCACAGCTGCTGTGCGCTCTTGAGTGCAGTGGTTCTGTCATTTTTGAAGACTGTTTGAATCCGGTGTTTCCCAGCCTCTGGCTCTTACAAACTTTCCACCCCTTTCTCTGTGGTGACCTTTGAACCTTGGTGGGAGGGGCCCACTATAGATGTTGCATTTGTGACTGAGGACTCCACTGACACTTATTCTCTGCTCGTTGCAAGTAGTGAAAGCTTCCATTTGAGACAGGGTCTAACGCTGTAGACCAGGCTGGTTGGAAGTTCACAGAGCCCACCTCTTCCTCTCAAACACTGAGATTAAGAATGAGATCCACCCCATCTGCTGAAGGCACACACTAGGATAAGGTTGTGACCACCATGCCTGACAAAGGAAAGCGTTTCACAGTAGAGTTGCCTGCAAACTGCCCAGGATACCTAGAGACACAGCGTTAGAGAGTCATCTTCAATGTTGGAGTGTGGCTTTTCAGTGCTCCAGCTGACTGAGACCCCCAGGCCCTTGTGGGTATAATCCCCAATAAACATCTTAGTTCACCAAAGATGGGCTTAGAAGGAATATATACATATATATTTTTGGTCTGTCTGTCTTTGCCCTCGGAATCAGGGGTGAATATAACCAGCCTCAGGAAACGTGGCGTAAAATGTCAACGGTAAGAATAGAAGCATCTCTCGCCTCCCTCCTACTAGGGCTGTCTAAAGCCCCAGTGGTCATGGACAGAGAACACAGATAGGGGTTTTCCCAAATATCATCTTCCATAGTAGTAACAGCTGGCTAGCCTGGAACTTGCCATGTAGACCAAGCTGGCCCTGAACACAGAGAGGTACACCTGCCTCTGCCTCTGCCTCCCCGGAGTGCTGAGACAAAAGACACTGTACCTCCATCTTGGCCTTCATGAAGTTTTTTATAGTAATAGGATAATATTATAAATCAATGTGCCTTTTAAATACATTGTTGGAAACATAAGGTGGCAAAGTGGGAAAATCCTCTCTAGGCTCCAGATGTCATCTGATGACGTGTTTTAGCTTCTGGATTGGTGGAAGGGCGGGGTCTGTTTGCACATTCCAAAGGGATTTAACCTACTAGTCACAAGGATGTTAAGTCAAACAGTGTGGACCTTGGGTGGTTATTTAGAAGGATAAGATAACCCTAGATAATTGGGCTCTGGAATTGAAACATTCCAACTCATCCCAATCATTCGATGGTTTAAAAATCAACCTGGTGAAATGCTTGGTCTTTGACTTACTGTTTGAGGGGAACTTCAGTTCATAGCTTTACTCAGTGGATTTCTCTCAGTGTATGTTCAAGCAGGTCAAAGTACCTCAAGCAAGTTTGAGGTAACAGGAAGAAACCCAGTGGTTTCCGTAGGTATGCTTAGGAGAGTTTCCAGGCTCTGGTATTGTATTGTATTGTATTGTATTGTATTGTATTGTATTGTATTGTTATGTTATCTTATGTTGTTATATTATTTTATATCACATTATACTCTACTATATTATGCTATATTATATCATGTCATGTTGTATTATGTTATGTTGCCTCCTAAGGTAGGACTTGGAGCCAAACTTTTTTTTCAAGTCTCAAAAATAACATTCCTCAGGGATCACCTTAAAGACTTCTGGCATTTTTTTTTTTTTTTTTTTTTTTTTTTTTTTTTTTTTTTTTTTTTTTTTTGGTTTTTCGAGACAGGGTTTCTCTGTGTAAGCATGGCTGTCCTGGAACTCACTCTGTAGACCAGGCTGGCCTTGAACTCAGAAATCCACCTGCCTCTGCCTCCCAAGTGCTGGGATTAAAGGCATGTGTCACCACTGCCACTGACTTCTGGTAATTTTAAGTTTCTTCTTCACCACTTCTCTCACCTGTCATAAGATTAAAAAAAAAAATCTCCCAGAAGGTGCAGTTCGACATGAAAAATGAATAACCAGCCTGATACCCCAGCAAAGTGTTGTAGGCTGATTAATGACATTTCACCCAATTACAGAAAAGGAGTGCAAGAATATTAGGCTTAATTCCTTCCTTAAAAATTAGTCTTTGAAGCTGCGTGGTGGTGGTGTTCACCTTTAATCTCAGCATTCAGGAGGCAGAGGCAGGCGGATCTCTGAGAGTTCAAGGTCAGCCTGGTCTACAGAGGGAGTTCCAGGACTGCCAATGTGGTTAGACAGAGAAATCTTGTGTTGAAAACCCAAAATAAAATGAACATTTAAAAATTTTGTTTGTTAATATTATTTTGTATATTAGTAGTTTGTGTGTGTGTGATAGATAGATACAGAGACAGAGAGACAGAGACAGAGAGACAGAGACAGAGAGAGACAGAGGGAGATTGGGCATGGACATCGAATTATTTATGTGTGAAGGTCAGAGGACACTTTTGGAAGTTGGTTTTCTCTTTTTACCATGAGTTCTTGGCACTGAATTCAGACTGTCAAGCTTGGATAAGAAGTGCCTATACACAAGACATCTCACAGGTCCTTATTTGTATTTTTAATCATTCAAAAAGACATTGCAAGTGCGATGCCATTTTATCCCCAACATGTGTGAGTGCACACCCTTAAACATTCATAGTCTTTAAACCACAATGCAAATCAAAATCCTGAGATTAACATTGATATAACATGTCTTTTTCTAATAACCAGACCTTATTCACACTAATACTTATTTTTATCTTTTCTTATATTTTTATATACAAAAATTTTCCAGAAAGGGTTATTGAGTTGGCTAGTTTTGTTTCCAACTTGACACAAGCTGGAGTCACTGAAGAAGAAATCTCAATTAAGTGCCCATCGGCCATCCTGCAAGCCTGGTAGCTTTTTCTTGATTGAGGGTTGATGTGGGAGGGGACAGCTCTATGTGGACAGGTGATTTGGGGTTGTATAAGAAAGTAAGGTGAGCGAGCTATGAGGAGCAAGCCAGTAAGCACTGTTCTTCCATGGCTTCTACTTCAGTCCCTGCCCTGACTTCCCTCAGCGATGATCTTAAACGTGGAAGCTTAAGCTGAAATAAATCACTTTCTCCCCAAGTTCCTTTTGGTGTTTTATCACAGCAAGAGAAGCGCTAAGACAGAGTAGTGTTGTAATGAGACACAGAGAAAGCTAGTAAAATGAGAGGGTTCACTACAACTATATCAACAATTATATTGAATCTAAATGATGGGACTGGGCCTCAGTCCACAGAATGCTTTCCCAGTAGCCCAAAGCCCTGGACTCACTCCCCAGCACCACATTAAAATGGGTATGGTGAAGCCTGGAGGTGGTGGTGCATGCCTTTAAACCAGCATACCTTTAATCCTGGTCCACAGATAGAGTTTCAGGTCAGCCAGAGCCAGCAGGTAAGCACATTTTGCTCTTGCAGAGCTCAGTTCCCAGCAACTACATGGTGGCTCACAATCATCACAATTCCAGTTTCTGGGGATCTAGTGCCCCTTTCTAGTTTCCTCATGTAGCAGGACTGCATATAATATACACACATACATACGGGCAAAACACTCTTATACATAAATGAAAACTAAATAAATCTGTTTTTAAAACATTGAAAGTCATTTTACTCAAGGGACTCTGCCTCAATATAGAGAGAGCAATCAAGCAATGACCCAATGTCAACCATATGTATATGTGTGTATACATACATACATACATACATATACATACATGTGCAGGTATATGTGTGTGTGTATATATATATACATATATATATATAATATATACATGTGCAGGTATATGTGTGTGTATATATATATATATACATATATATATAATATATACATGTGCAGGTATATGTGTGTGTATATATACATATATATACATATATATGAGAAACACACATATATATACACACACATATACCTGCACATGTATGTAGGTGTGTAGACAGATGTGAATGCACACACACACACACACACACACACACACACTAATTCTAAAACTATCCTGAGACCTTTTGTTTCAGATATATATGTTACCTTCTCAGATTGCTATTTAGAAATGCTTATTCTAAGCTGGGCAGGGTGGCTCACCTTTGCTCCCAGCACTTGGGAGACAGAGGCAGGTGAATGTCTATGAGTTCAAGACCAGCCTAATCGGTTCCAGGACAGCCAAGGCTGTTCACACAGAAAAACTTGGGCCCAAAAGAATGTTTATTCTTTGCCATTGTATATTGGAAGTCTATAATTTTTTTTTTCACTTCATGAAGTTTCTAGTTAAGTGTGTTTTGAGTCTCAGAAGAGATTTTGGCTTTTTAATTTTTATTTATTTTTATTTTTTGGACCCAGGGTCTTACTGTGTAAATTTGGCTGGCCTGGAACTCACTATCTAGAAGAGGATGGCCTTAAACTCACAGAGATCCACCTGCCTCTACCTGAGTTTAAAGGTGCATGCCACTGCGTGCCCATAGGAAGCAGCATTGAGACTGATATTTTGGGAACGTTTAGGGATGGAATACATGGGCTTTACTTTATAAGATGAAATGACACTTTAGGAGCCTGGGTTGCAATTCTATGATTTAAAGTGTTATGTTTTTTATTAAAACACAGTTGTGGTGTTGTGTGGTTTTTAGTCAACCTAACTGCATTTAAAATCAGCATTGAAACCCACCTCTGGGTGTGTTTATAGGGGTGTTTCCAAGAAGGTTTAACTAAAGAGGGAAGGCCCGTGCTGAATGTAGAGGGCATTATTCTAGGGGTCAGAGTCTGGGACTGAATATAGAGAAGACCAGCATTCCTTTCTCTCTGCTTCCTGCCTAAGGACACCATGTGACTAGCTGCTTCATGTTACTTTATGTCATTCCTCTCATAGTAGACTAACACTTTTAAAACCACGGGAAATACTTCCTTAAGTTACATTGGTCAGGAATGTTGTCACAAGTGACTAACAGTTTTCTTTGCAGGAATGAGAATGTCTTTATTGTAGTCGTTGGTAGCAAAATGATATGGGTAAAACATTTAACACTGTCTATCACACAGTGGGGACTCAATATATTTCTTTTTATTAATTTTGATGGATATTTTTACATTTATAAATATTTTAGAGAATCACTATTTTTTATTATTTTTTTTCAGTTTTCCTTTTTGGCAAGTTTATTAGTTAAAAATTTTGTTCAATCTATTTTGACCACAGTCACACTATGGTCCCTAACTCATCCCAGATCCAACCGTCTTTATTCACCTGCCCAACTTTGTGTCCTTTTTTTTTTTTTTTTTTTTTTTTTTTTTTTTTTTTTTTTTTTTTTAAAGAACATCTATCATGTTCAATTTGTGCTGCCCTTATACTCATGGATGTGTGGCTTCTAGTGGAGCATGGTTGGTCGCCTGTACCCTCCTAGAGATCATATAACCCTTAAAGGAAACGGATTCTTTCTCCCAGGCATTATCAACTGCCAATAGCAACCTCAGGAGAGTGGGACTTTGTGTCCACCTCATCTCTTTATGCTGGAATTTTGGTTTGAGCATGCACAGGTCTTGAGCCTGCTGATGTCCGTGAGGTCACACTGTGTGTGCACATGTGCAGCTACCCTTCTGTGTTCAGGTAACAGTTTCTTTGCAGTCACCCTCTGGCTCTTACAGTTTTTTGCCTTCTAAGTCACTGTGAAGAGCCATGACCACGGAAACTCCTATGAAAGAAGGGTTCTTTCGGTTTAGTCCATTATCTTCACGGCGGGGGGCATGGCTGTACACCAGCAGACACAGTACTGAAGAAGTCTGAGAGGTGTACAGCAACAGGGAGAGAGAGTCTGAGCCTGTATGGGCTTTTGAGACCTCAAAGTCCATGCCCCCAGGGGAACACTTCCTCCAGCAAGGCCACGCCTCTTAATCCTTTTCAGATATGTTATAGCTGTTCCATTCAGGACTGAGCATTTCTCTTTCTGTTTCCCAAGATAGCGATTTTCTGTATAACTAACGTCCCTTGCTGTCCTGGAACTTGCTTTGTAGACCAGGTTGGCCTTGAACTCAGAGATCCCCCTTTCGTTGCCTCTCAAGTGCTGAGATTAAAGGTGTGTGCCACCACTCTTGGCTAGGGCTGAGTAATTCATGGCTTCTTCATTCTCCGATCCGTTGTGGGTCTCTGTATTAATTAACCTGTTACATAAAGAGGGGGCTTTGATGAGGTTGATTGATGAGCTAATCTTCATCTCTGTGCCATGTGCCTTTTTTTTTCTGTGTTGCTTTTAAACTCTCAGTTTTTAAAAGGTATAATTAGAAGAGGCTTCTAACCACATATGACAGATCTGTGTAGTCCTTATGCTGACACTGACATTACTCACCAGGAAATGACCTCCTAGTGTGTCATACTGGTGTCATACAACATCCTGGCTTTGGTATGTGTGAAGTGCTGGGATCAAACTCAGGGCCTCACCTCACATGTGCTCTATCACTGACCTGTTCTGTCCCTAGTCCTTTTTTTGAGACAAGGTTTTTCTAACCCTGGCTGTCCTGGAACTCACTCTATAGACCACCCTGGGCTTGAACTCAAGAGATCAGCCTGTCTCTGCCTCTCAAGTGCTAGGATTACAAGTGTGCATTACCACTACCCAGCTGATGTCTCTAGACTTAAACTGTCAGATCATGTCAATCACTTTGTCCCTGCACTTAGTTTTACCTCCCTGATGGGATATATCAAAATCACATGGGTGAAAAGATGAATTCAATTCCATGATGTTATGGTAACTGAATTATTGACTCCTATTATGACTGGAGTCAGAAATGATCTTCCATGACTCGTGTTCTGGATCACCTCTTCCCAGGCTGTTGGAAGTGCTTGTGGAACTTTTGAGACATGGAGAAGAAAGGGGTTACTAGCGAAGGCCCTTGAAATTTATTATCATCTCTGGTTCCTGCCTGAGGTTTGTTTCCCAATCTGCTCAAGAATAACCACATCCACAAGCTAGTTAACCACCGAGGAAGCCACTACCCATTCCTTCCCCAGCATAGGAATGCATACTCTGAAACTGTGAGCCAAAATAGATAAATCCTTCTGTTAGGTGTTCTAGCATTTTGTTACAGGGATAAGGATATAGCTTCCTACCCACACCCATCCTTTCCTTATTTTACTCGTTTTTTTTTTTTTTTTTTTTTTTTTTTTTCTTTTTTGGAGACAGTGTTTCTCTGTAGTCCTGGCTGTCCTGCAACTCACTTAGTAGACCAGGCTGGCTGAGATTCAGAGATCAGCCTGCGCCTGCATCTTGAGTGCTGAGATTAAAGGTGTGTGACACCACCACCCAGTCCCTTCCTAATTACTATTTAGCTTATGTTCCCGTCTGTTTTCCCCTCTGCTAACTGTAGACACTGTGGAAATACTTTTTAAGATTAGGCGTGTAAACCGGCTTTGGCCATGATACGTGAGTCAGCACTACAGACTAGAAAAGGCTGGCTCTTGAGCTTAGAGTTAAGTTCCACTTTTACTACCTATGTAATCTTGGGAACGGTTATTTGATTTTCTTAAGATTTTAATTCCCTACCGTGGATACGTGAATCACAATGAAAATTCAACATTATTCTCAGGAACCACTAGATTCGCGGCTCCCTGCGGTCAGCACATGGGAAACCCCATTCTGGCGTTGACAGATTATCTGTTTTCATTAGCTAGGGTAGCACTCTCACCCGCAGCCTTCATATGAGAACCCCAGAGGCTCTAAAACGACTCGCTGGGGGACCCGATGCAGAGGCAGGCCCTAGCGCAGGCCCCGCCCCTGCCCTTCCCAGCACCGCCCTCGGGTTCGAGGGATGGAGACAGGGCGCGGGGTGCTGCGGGACGGGTCCCGCTGAGCATCTTCGGGTACACGACTGTCTTCCCACGAAGAACCGGCCGTCACTGAGCCCAAACAGCTTCTGCCCTACAGTTTGACTCTCTAGGCTTTCCGTTTCCCTTCCAGCAGGGAGGGTGGAACTTCCTGTTTTCTCCCCTAGGAACTTCCGGAAAGTACTGATGGGTTGAAAACAAGTCGACACGCAGAGCCGCCGGCCATTAGAAGAAAAACAGAGAACGTGAATTAAGGTCTTTAGCCAAGGCATTTGTGAAATCTTTGTTTTTCGGTTATGGTGTTCTGTGCTCCATCCAGCGTAGTCGCCCTGGGAACCGCCGGAAGTGGCTCAGCGGAGAGACAGGAAGTCCCGCCCTTTCCTCCCAGAGGGAAGACGGTGAGCCGGAGGAGTCAGTCAGAGGGCCTAGCAGGAGCGATTTCCCCGACAAACAGGTGAGTTATTCTCCAGCGGGGCGGGGGGTATGGGGGCGGGGATGGTCGGGCGTCGGCGCGGGGTCCGGGGACGGCGGCCCGCGGGCCCGGGCGGGTAGCGCGGCGTCGGGAGCCCGCGGGCCCGCAGCGCTCCCGCCCCCTCCCCCGCCTCCGCCCCTCCCCGCCGGGCCCGACGCCGCCCCGCCGCACGCCGGGACCCACGCCCTCGCCTGTCGGCTGCGCACGTCCCGCTGCCCGGCGCCCTCCGCCCCGCGCTGCCGCAGTCGGCGCCGCGGCGGCCTCGCGCCCTCCCCGGCCCCTCGGGCACGGGTTTGCCCTCGGCTGGCGCGTTGACAGCCTTGCTCAGAGTCTCTGCGCGGCCCCGGGCTCCGAGATCTGGCCGTTCTCCTCTTCGTCCCGAGGGAGGACGCTTCCGTAGCCGTAGCGCTGCCCCGTGTCCGCTCAGAGGGACGGGCTTCCTTCGGAGGCTCCGGGCCGCCCGCGTCAGTGCACTCGGCTCCCCTGCCTAAGCCGCTGCCACTCGCGCCTCTTCCGTTACGCCACGCTGATGACAGGGAGGCCCTGACGGAAAGGGAGGTTCCTGCTCTAGGCGACTGTCGGGAGACAGTGGCGGCGGTGGGCAGCCCGCCCCTTCCCACACAGCTCCGCGTCCTCAGGAGCACCGGGTGGCGGTGCTTCCCTCTGTCCGATCAGTCTGCTGGGCGTTGGGAACAGTAGCTGCTGACCCCTGTTGGTTGTGTTGGGTTTTGATTGGCCCGTTTATATGAAGAGTTCTGGAATAGGACCCCTTGGTGGAGCTGGAATCTGTGAGCACACCACTACACACACACACACACACACACACACACACACACACGCACACACACACGCGCGCGCGCGCGCGAGGATTTCTTATGGGCAGTCATATCTAATGCTACATGACTTGAGTGATAACTTTTTAGCCTATACTTGACAGGGCTGGGCACAGTATGTGCCTAATTAGTGGGACGACAGTCCATTTGGAAAGAAGATACTGCTTAAAAAATATTTGAAGATCTCCTGTTAGTTGCACATACTCCGCATAGTTCATAAAGCAAGGCAGCCTTGTTTAGTAGCAGTTACTGTCAATGTACAAACATCTGTTTAATAACCTGAACAAAATTAATGTCGACATTCAAATGTTTCATACTAAGTTTTGTTACAAATAGGACTTTGTCAGTCAAAACTCATCACTACAGTTGACACCCAAGAACTCAATGCACTGTGTACCACCTTTCCCGCAGAGAATACTGTATCAACACTAGATTGTACTGCCAAACTCTGTACAAACTCTCTGGTATAGCAGACATAATAATTGTTTACAACACTGATTCCATTAAAATTATTTTTATCGAGGAAACATTTTTTAAACTTTTTTTTTTTGATTTGTAGAAAATCCTAAAATACTTTAGCATTTGAACGTATTGAAAGTATTGAGTCAAGGCGGCAACAGGTGTGGCACCTGCTATTGTTGCCTGTCTTGTCCAGGCCCCAGGTAGTGGGATCTTTAGATCTCTGTGTTGTAGTTTTTGGGTGGGTATAGGAACCTGATTTCTCTGCTCTTAGCAGCAAGTGGCTTTGCATTTTCTGGGTGCCATAGTGTCATGGTTACTGTTCTTTTGCTGTGAAGAGGCACAGTGGCAGCTTATAAAAGAAACCATTTAATTAGGGACTTACAGTTTTAGAGAGTTAGTCTGTGATCATCCTGTCTGGAATCCATGATGGCAGCATGTGTGCGTGCATGCATGTATACTTATCCGAGATATGCAAGTTCCAGGCAGAAACAGAGCAAGACCAGGCTTGGTCTGGGGTTTGAAGCTTGAAAGCCTATCTGCAGTGACACACCTCTAAAGTGGAAACTTAAGGGTTCTTTGGAAAGTCAGTTATGGTAGATGGTGTTTTGCTAAGGCAGACTCGCGTTTAGCTGAAGCAGACACAGGTGAAAGGACACGTGCTGGAGGACTCTTTGCTGACAACACACAGGGTGTTATGCCTCACATTTTGTAGTTGAACTCCATTTGTCAGGACTCCATAGAGAGAAACTCGCCAAAAAACTTCTGGTGATGTGCTACAGTTTGTTGTCCCTTCCTTGGACTTAGGCTGATTAATAGAATGATGTCAGCTGAGACAGACTCAAGTGCTGAGACAAGACCCTTGGAGGACACATGATGTTTGCAGGGAGTATAAATAGGCCCAGTGGGCAGGGACTGAGGCTGAGCTTGGCTTGCTTACAAAGCTAAAGGCTTCTTGGTCTCATGTCTTCACTGATCTTCCTTTTTGCTAAGGGAGACCCAGCCAAGAACTTCTCCTGTCATTCTTACTGGTCTGCTCCTAACTTGTGCTGATTTGCCTGAGGCCCAGCAGTTCCTGCTAAGTGGTGCCACCATTACTACTATCCCAAGACTGCCAAACTAAACTACTGGGTGTATCTGTGAAGTGTTTATGAGTGGATTGAGCTGCTGTTACTGGCCTGTGAACTAAACTACAGATTTCCAGACTGTTGAAAACCGTACTAGCCCCACGTTCGGGTGGCCAAAAAATGTCGCGGCCTGAGCAAAATGTTGAGGCCCGAGCTGCCCCACCTTTGGTGGCCACTGTATCCCCGTCCAAGCTGCTGCTCCAGTCCGCGGGTCGGGGTTCAGCAAGAGAGAGAGTGAGGGTGGTCACGAGGAATGGAGACCAGACAGAGTGTGTTTCAATCCTGTTTATTCTTCAGTCTCTCTTCCTCTAAGAAACCCTGTCTTGAAAAACCAAAGAAAGAAAGAAAGAAAGAAAGAAAGAAAGAAAGAAAGGTGTTCTTACCCCTCTCAGCGAGATTGCCTGTTTTTCACATCCTGCATTGCTTAGATTTTTTTCAGAATATAGGCAAACTACAGATAGATGTTTTTGCCAGAATGTAACAAGAATGGCAATACCCAATAGGATACATGTTCTCCTCTGCAAGGTCACGAAGTCTTTACTCTCTGCATATCTGGTAACATTCTGGTCTTTAAATGTCCCAGAAAAACTGCCTGTCACTCTCTGTATGTAACATTCTAGAGATTTTTTTGTATTAACTTTTGCAAAATACCTGACAGAAGCTCCCCAGGGGAGAAGTTTATTAGCTCATTGTTTGAGGGAGCTGAATGGAAAGAAAGCATGGTGAAACTCATGGCACAGCTCATGGAGTCAGAGAGCTGAAGGACAGTGTGGTGTGTGGTGGAGCTCAGCAGTACAGGGAACGTGCTGTGGGCCAGGAAGCAGAGGAAACAGTTGGGATCAAAGGCAAAGCTCTGAAAGGTCTGCTCCTGGTGATCTTTTGCCCAGTAGTGTCTACTTCCTAAAGAGGATTTACAAGTTTCAAAATAAGGCCACAAGCTGGCACTAAGAGATAAAAACAAGCATATGGGGACATTTCAGATTCAAATATAACACAGCCCATATATTATGTGTATATATCTTTATTAAAGATTTCTTTTGGTGAAAAGTGACTTTATTTTTTTTTTGTTATTCTACAACTATACTATCTCACTATTATAATTAGATTATGCTTCCAACAGCTCTGTTTAACTATCCATTGTAACTACCTACAGTACAACCAAGATATAGCTGCAAAGAAGACAGAAGTTCATGGCCATATCAAAGTATAAAGGAATTTACAGCCTTCTATAATTACACTCAGAATTTTCCTACATGTGGTTCTGGAGGAGGAATCTTGGGGAGAGGGTGGACATGGGTGAGTGTGTGGTCTCCAACAGGATGTTTCATTTCTCCTTTTTAGCATTATTGCTTTTATGTACATGGTTATTTTCTCATGTAATGTTACTTTTTAATAATTTGGCTCTCTTGTGTGTACCCAAGAGAGGTTTCTGAAATACTAAGGATTTAGTACTAAGGAATAATGAAAGGTAGTAAAAAACATAGAATTCAATGGAAATAACAATAATGTTTTGAGATCTTAGTTTGTATAAACACTTTTTATAATCTTCAGTATCCAGCATATTCTTTGAGCTGTATACTACATTTTATCGACTGGTGCACTCAATTTAGGGTAAGCAGTTTGTGCAATGCTATGCAGCTCTTACATGGTGTTGCTGGGATTCCAGTCAAGGCAGTGTGGCTACACAGTCCCTATTTGTAGTCGCTGAGCCAGCACATCGACTTCTGTAACATGTGAACATTTACTCATCCAACAGTTAACTTTGTTTTTTAACTGTTAAGGCCTCAGGTGTCTGATTATAGACATTTTGCTCCCAGAGAGTCTATAGTCTTGTTATCAAACATCTTGTTGTAATGTATGGTAGAACCCAAGAGGAGGTAGGTTAAGTTTATGGTAGGACTTAGGAGGGAGACTTGTGGGGTACACAATACCCTTAAAGAGGGCAGGATATTCTAAGAGACTGTCAGGGTAGCTGAGCAGAGCCCTGGGAAATGCAGTGGTCAGAAGCAAGGCTCAAATTGTCAAGAGCCTTACAGGCTTCCTTACACTACTTTCATACCTTAAAGTTATACTTGTTTATGTGCATGCTTATTAGCAAATAGGAACTTAACTTAGCATGAGATATATCTAATTTATGTAATTAGAAACAGTCATGTACAGGTTAATAGAAAACTTAAATATTGAAGGTGAAACTATAGAATGTTTAGAAGATAATCCAGGGCAATAGTTATATGACTTATTGAGATTCTTGAATCAATCAGAAAAGATGCTAGGGAAAAAAGTATGTGTGACAGTGTTAGGATGGATGACGGTATATGAAGCAGACCCATCTAGAAATGGTCAGACAGAATTGAACGTGTCAGCACATATTACTGGCAAAAGGCTAAAATTATCCTGATGGGCAAGCAGTGCATGTCAATAAGAATAGGAAACCAGGGCTAGGGAGATGGCAGGTAAAAGTGACATCTGCTGAAGCCTGATGAGCTGTGTGAAGAGTCAGGACGAGCTGATGCCTGTCTGTAATCCCAGTCTCCTCAGTGAGTTGAACAGCCCAGTAGCAGAAGCAGGTGGAAGGTGAGAACTGCCTTCCAAGTTGCTGACTAACCTCTATACACTGGTGCCCACTCTCTCCTCTTTGCCACCCCTGACGTGAGCCAAACAATGATGATTAGTATCAACTAGAAAGATCAAACTGGTGTGTAATTCTTTATTTTAAAATTTATGTATGTATGAGTATTCTGTGTGTATATATGCTGCAGGCCAGAAGAGGGCATCAGATCCCATTATAGATGGTTGTAAGCCACCATGTGGGTGCTGGGAATTGAACTCAGGAAGAACAGCCAGCACTCTTGACTGCTGAGCCGTTTCTCCAGCCCCTGGTGTGTAATTTGTACATTAGGTTGGCAACAATGTAAAAGGCCTGAAAATATTGTTGGGAGGGCAGAAAACAAGCAATAGTAAGTGAGGCAAGGAGTGTAACTGTAAACTGGTAGTGATGGGGACTGTATGCATTCTGATTCATTAGTTCTCTTGAGTCTTTGTTGTTTTTGCAGATACTTGTCCTGTAGCCTTGACTGACATTGAATTTAAAATCCCACCTCTACCACCTGAGTCTTCACATTACTGCTCTTAGTCTTCACTTCATAGTGGTGCTAAGATGTTTTTCATCGTTCATGGAGATTTGATGCTTTTTTTTTGTTTGTTTTGTTTTTTAGAGACTGGATCTTACTATATAAGTAACCAGGATCTTACCCTGACTGGTCTGGAACTTTGTATGTAGACCAGGCTGACCTTAAACCCACAGAGATCTCAGTTTGCCTGTATCCCAAGTGCTGAGCTAAAGGCTTGGGCAGTTAAACCCTGTGATGGTAATGTTTGAAAAACATTACCCCAGGGTAATTTGCCCCAGGGCAATTTACCTGAGTGCCTGGTGACAAGTACTAAAGGAAAGCCTTAGCCAGATGTGTTGTGCACTGCTGCAATCCTAGCTGCTCTAGAGCCAGAGAAGACAATTACAGGCTTGGTACTAGCCATGATTTACTACCTTGGTAACCTTGACTACCTAGAGGGAAGACCCTCTCTCAAACTAAAGGAACATAAATATAGAGGGGGAAACAAAGTAGAAACAATGTAGAAGACTGTGTATTGTATTCTCCCCGTCCTAATTTTTTAAAGTTCAGAAACACAAAGAATGAAGTTGCATTATTGTTAAGAGTATAGACAATTAATGAAAAGCAGTAAGGTTTGGAATGTAGCTTTCTGGGTTGTGCTTGTATAGCATATGCAAAGCATTGGGTCCATACTCAGCAGTAAAAAAGGAAACACCAAAAAACAACAACAACAACAACAACAAAAAATACCAAAGACAAAAAGGAGTCAAGTTAATTATACTTTTGCAATAAGAGCAAAGTGGGGAGAGAGGTCTACATGGAAGGACTCTGTCATAACACATTGTGTTTGTGAATTGGTCTGTACTTCAGGTCTTAGATTATTTCTGACTTGCACTGTTTAAATTTATATGAAAAAGATAAGCTGGAGATGAAGATGGGATCTTGAAGTGTGAGATATCCTGACTCCTAAGTGCTGTCAGGAAAAACTGGTTTTGATGATTCTGATGGTTAATTTTTCTGAGCACTTATTCTATTTCAGGTACTGGTCTGAGCACATTACTGCCAAGTTTATGTGCCACTAAACAACTGATTTTCTTTATAGGGACCCTCTGGCAGCAAGCTTTATTACCATTCCTGCCTTACACACAGTTTGCCCCTGGGCTGGGTTATAAGGGGTTGAGCAATCCAGCTGTTCAATGCCATGGAGATTTAAAGGAAAAAAAAATGCACAGATAGACAAACCAAAGTCAGGTCAAGATAGGAATGACTGCTGAGGGGTGCTCTTCATTTCTTTTGAACTTACATTTTTACCTTTGTGGGTTTGTTTTCAGAGAAATTCATGTCTTTATCATTCTAGCAGATGACAGACTTCCTCAGCTTTCTGTCTAGGTCATTGGAAAGCGATAGGCAATGTCATTCCCTATAGCTTGGGTGTAGACAGTTTGTTGAGAAAAGGGGCCATTTTTGGGAAATCAACACTTGCCAGTTTCCCCTTGATTTTGATAGCCTTGCTTTCCTTTGTCATACTAAAATCCACACTAGGGATTTCGATTTATAACTATCAGTTAAACTGTAAAGTTAAGCTGTCATGGTGTCACTGCCACTGCTCAGAAAGTTATGTAGGAGGAAGAGAACTGTGCTTTCAGCATCCCCTTGTATCAAGTCAAGTGCACTTCAGAACCAAGTAGCACTACTGTTTTTGTTTGATAACCAAAGTGCTAAAATTGTCAGTATCTTGAGATCTGCCAAGCATTTGCAATTAGGGGATGTAATAGTTTCTAACAGACTCAGTTCCTCATCAAGAAGGTGACAGACCATGAGAGATCTTTCACTACAGAGTGTCTACATTTAAGACACAAGTGATCACAGGTGATCCCTTCTAGTTGTATGCAGGTCTATATGCAGAGTCTATATGCAGGTCTATATGCAGGTCTATATGCAGAGTCTATATGCAGAGTCTATATGCAGAGTCTATATGCAGGTCTATATGCAGGTCTATATGCAGAGTCTATATGCAGAGTCTATATGCAGGTCTATATGCAGAGTCTATATGCAGAGTCTATATGCAGGTCTATATGCAGGTCTATATGCAGAGTCTATATGCAGAGTCTATATGCAGGTCTATATGCAGGTCTATATGCAGAGTCTATATGCAGGTCTATATGCAGGGTCTATATGCAGGTCTATATGCAGAGTCTATATGCAGAGTCTATATGCAGGTCTATATGCAGAGTCTATATGCAGGTCTATATGCAGGTCTATATGCAGGGTCTATATGCAGGTCTATATGCAGAGTCTATATGCAGGGTTTATATGCAGGTCTATATGCAGGTCTATATGCAGGTCTATATGCAGAGTCTATATGCAGGTCTATATGCAGGTCTATATGCAGGTCTATATGCAGGTCTATATGCAGAGTCTATATGCAGGGTTTATATGCAGGTCTATATGCAGGTCTATATGCAGGTCTATATGCAGGGTCTATATGCAGGTCTATATGCAGGTCTATATGCTGGGTCTATATGCAGGGTCTATATGCAGGGTCTATATGCAGGGTTTATATGCAGGTCTATATGCAGGTCTATATGCAGGTCTATATGCAGAGTCTATATGCAGAGTCTATATGCAGAGTCTATATGCAGGTATGCATAGGTCCATGGAGAGTACATGTAGCATATGTTGGGCTTTAAAAACAGCAGTGACAGGCACTTGAACTCTTGTTTTGCTGACATTTGTGAAAGCTAGGCAGTCTCCGTGCTCTAATTCTGAATGCTTTGTGGCTTGCTTGGTATTCATACTTCTCTTTTGTTTCCTCTTAGATAGTGCATCATTTTCTTTTCTTTTTGTAAAAATAGTTTTAAACAAAGCTAGGT
This sequence comes from Arvicanthis niloticus, assembly GCF_011762505.2. Classification (NCBI taxonomy): domain Eukaryota; kingdom Metazoa; phylum Chordata; class Mammalia; order Rodentia; family Muridae; genus Arvicanthis; species Arvicanthis niloticus. The sequence goes on from NC_047671.1 coordinate 5,382,798, forward strand.
AAGGTGACTAGCGTGGTAGGGAGAGCGGACTGCAGGCTGAGTGGCAGTGGTTTAATCATCAAGTGTAACTCAGGCTCAGCATGCTCTTCATAACTAATCGTTATGTAGAGAGAACCTCATGACTGTAACTGGAACTGTGGTTGAAATCTAGAAACAGTAACAGCCATTTCTTTGGAAGTACACAGTTCATTAGTGGTCTCTGCTGATTGTGACTTATGGAGCAGAATTTGAGGTATATTGGATCAATTATTTTTCAATGAAGAATATCAGTTAAAGGAGTGCATGCTAATTTAAAATATAATTATAAGACCATTAGAATTTAAAGTAAGGTGGTAATGCAGTTTTAAAAATAGCTTAGAAATTTTAGGTCATTGAAGGAAGGAAATAGAAATGACAGTCTTTCTAAAATGAGATCAAGTGGTTTTCATTAAGAACCTTCAGAAACGGGATCTGGTATCTTTTATGTATTTATTGTGACACTGGGCAATGCTTGCTAAAAGTGTGACATTGGAAGGAATTTTGTATAGCAAATCATGGTTTAGGCAAACTACCTGTGTGGTAGTTTGGTGTAAATATGTTCATTATGTTTTTTTTGATTGGTCCTTACTCTCAACATGCGTCTCCTTTACAGTTGTAGAGTTCAGTACTTAAACATTAAATGTATATTCATATTCCCCACGCCCCCTTTCTGAAGAGTTAGGGAAGCTCAGTGATTCCTGAGTAAAGTTCTTCAGTACCACCCAGAAAACACTTTGAAAGTAGAGGTTTCTGCTACAGAACAGGCTTTTTAAATTCTGAATCTCTCCCTGGAATTTCATACCTTTGCTCCCTAGCTGTGTTTGTAAAGGATGGATTGATATTGATGCCAGAAGACAAAAGCACAACACATCCAGATAAAGGTCTATTTGGGCTTTGTGCCTAACCACTCATGCTGTGTGCACGTGCCTGTGTTCAGAGCTAAGAGGTTACAAGAAGTTGCGAACTGTTGTTGCTAGCAACCAAACGAGGGTGGTCCTTAAGAGTGATTGTTCTCTTTACTGTGAGAACTGTGGTGTTTTTCTTTATTTCAATTTTAGTCTTTCCAGTCCTTTTAGTAAGTTTGACTCTTGGTATAAGTTAATGCTTATTTTCTTCTAAAAGCATCTATATTATCAATTGAAGTTTTTTTAAAGCATTATTTTACTTTTTATTTGCATATGTATGTGTATGTGTCTCTGGTGCCCTCAAAGGCAAGACAATGTTGTGAAGAGCTATATACACCACGTTATAAAGTTACTCTGTTCTTCCATTTTTCTCATTTTTTTTAAGTGTAAAAGTAACTTATTTGCCATACGTTTCATCTCAGAGGCTTACCACTGAATAAATTCATTCTTTCTAGTTCTTTCTGAGCTCTAACTGGCTGATTCAACTCAGATATTCTGGCCCAAACTCCTCTCCAAGTTGACTAATTCAGTCTGGCTTTTCTTGGCTTCTGAATTGCTCTGCTTGGCCTCAAACTACTTCTGGCAATTTGTTCTAGTCTTCTGGCTCCTTCTCATTTTCTGGCTTGTTTCATCTTTACCTGCAGTCTGTCTCTCTAAAATTATCCTGCTAAAACTGTCTCCTCTGACCTGCACGGAACTACATGAAACTTACAAACTAACAAACTCAACTCTACTGCACTGACTGAATGGAACTGAACTGTATTCCCCTCTGAGCTGACTAAACTCCACTGCATTGAACTCAAATAACTGTGCTCTCTCTAGCTTGCTCTCTCTCCCTTGTGTGGCCCCCTCTCCCTCTCTCTCCCCCTTCCCCGTCCTTCCCCCTACACGTCTCTCATAAGTCACCTTTTTTCTCTACTTGTGAGGGTTGGGCATGTCTTGTCTCTGACTAATTCTTTTAAATCCTTCTCTGATTTGCCACTCAATTACATACATATCACTTTCAAACATTGCTGTTTCCTTCTGAAAACTAACTTTATCTTCATTTTTGGGGGGATTAAAGGTGTGTACTAAGGGTATATCTGTATTACAGCCATGTGATTCCTTGCCAAGAGCAGCAATGTTGCTGTATTAAAATTCTTCTATATTTTAGTTTTTATTTGAGAACTATTCAAAATTTAATAGAAAAAAATGTGAGAATGAGCCTAGAAAATTTTCTAGGATACCTGTCTATGTAACGTTTACAGTGATTTATCTGTTGTCAGTTTGCACGCTCTCCTCCTGCTTTGTTCTGTTGGAGATAAAATTCAGGGCCTTGTGCATGTTTGACAGATCCTGTATCACCGAGTTACATCTCTGGCTCTGCCCTCTTGTTTTCTCATTTTGTCTTTTTTTTCCTAGACATCTAGTCTTCATATACACATACTCCTCCTCCCTGTGGATCCAGCCCCACATATGTGTGCATCATAATCCTTTGCTCTGGAACACTCAGTTGATAACCTCTTAAGAACAGACATATTCTTAACTGGGCAAGATGTTGCTTTCCTTTAATACCAGAATTTTGAGAGGCAGAAGTAGGAGGATCTCTGTGAGTTCCTGGCTAGCTATGCCTGCATAGTGAGACCCTGACTCAAACAAGCCAAACCAAACCACTAGAAATCTAATAGAGATGCCCCTTTGCATTACTGCACTACTCTTATCAGATTTGTAAATGTACATAGTTATTGTGAGTTGACATAAAATGTATTACATTTCTCATTGCCAGCACAGGTTCTAGTCTTCAAACATTATATATAGTCTTCTTAGCCTCCTTCCATAATCTGTCTTTCATGACATTGAGGTTTTGAGGCTGGTGGGCCTTCTCACCATTTTGTTTCTTTAAACAAAACACTCCTGGGGTTGTGCTTGTTTGTTGTTTTCTCTTCTTAGTCAGAGGCTTTGTATTGGCTGTTGTGAAGCATGGGTGATGTGAGGGTATCATGATGCCACAGCCTGGGGTACACAGTGTCCATCTGCCCTCCACAGAGGATCCTGGTTTTGATCACCCAGCCAACATAGTACCATTTATTTGTCCTCACTTCACAATTACTAAATTGTATTTTATTTTCTTACCTTGGAACTAATCAGTGGTTTGTGGGGAGACAGTTTAAACATCATACAAACATTGTATTCCATATAAATACTGTCCCAGGCTTAGTTTTATTGATGAATCTTGTCTGATACATTTTTGTCAATATAACTTTCTCTTTGTAGCACTCCTTTGTGTTTGCCCATTGTCCCTATATCCCAAAGGGAGCTGACCTTTAGCTGCCCCCCCCTCCCTTTCCCTCCTACCTTTAACATCTCTCTTATCTATCAGTCCACTTACCCATCTTTTCATCTATCAGTCCACCCATCCGTCTACCCATCGATCCATCCATCCATCCATCCATCCATCCATCCATCCATCCATCCATCCATCCATCCATCCATCCATCCATCCATCCATCGTTCCTTTGTCAGGTCATTGAAATACATTGTTCACTCAGATTTTTAAGAAGTTGATAGTGCTTATTCTTGCTTCTATATCTTCCTAACATTTTTCTTTTAAAGCATTGCCCTTCTTTTTTGACAAAAATGCCATACAGTTCATCATTGCCAGTGCTGGAGTCAGCCGTGCCCTGCTAGTGGAGAATGGGCACCTAGTGTGCTCATGAGTGTTACTGGTTATCCTCCAGCCAACACCAACTCTTTCTTGCATGTTTAATATGAAATCCTGGGAGCCATAGGAAGCTTTCTTAGTGTCTGGTGGTCTTGCTGTTTGACAGGCTGACATCTCTGACTATAATTATGTTACCCTGACTGCTTGTATTTGTGTTCCTTTGATAGCACTCATCATTTTCTATTATTTCAATAATGGGAAGCAACTTTTTTTCTTAAACTTCACATTTAATCAACTCCTTTCCTAAAGGGTATTTTGAAAAAAATGCCAGGATTTGGAGAAAAGAATTACCTATAATTTCACCACCGAGAGGAAAAAATTAACCTTATTATATAAATGGACTTTAGTAGAACTATATTCATTTAAAAATTTAAAGCTGAACATTTTCTACTTTCTAAATATACTTTCTTAACACTTAGATCTTTGGTACCTAATAATTTATATTCCAAATGTCTTGAGGCTTGATAGTTTTATATGGTGTGTGAGCTTATTGACATCTGGAATTACAGTGTTTTCCACATTTCTTCCAAAATTAGTAGTTCCAGTCTTTTTTCCCTGCAGTTCTTTGTGCTCCATCTCTTCTCCCAGACCTGACAGGTTAAAGCAAGAGCAGTGTTATACTCCTCTCCTTCTGTTGCTTTTGTTTTTGGTAAAATTCCTCAGATTTATATTTTCAAAATCCCATTTTCCTATTTTTCTGCTTCAGTTAGAAACCAAACCTATTACTAAGAATATAGTGTTTGAGTGCCTAGTGGCCCATCTTGGCAAGGGGTTTTTGATTGAATTTAGGAATCTTAGTCCTTCCTTCTTGTGTTACAACAAGGAAGCTGAAACTGCCTGGTGTCTTCCAGCTGACTTGGCACAGTTGAGTTAAAAGCAAAGACCTTCTCTTTGTAGCTTAGTGTTCTTTTTCATGAGTGTTAAAAATTTCACTGTAATGTTTCTTTAATTTTGTACTGCCATATCTTCCACTCTCCTCGGAATTTATTCATAATATGTTTCATCTTCTTGCTTTTGAAAGAGAAGAAGGGAGAATTTAAGGAACATAATCTAACTTTTTTTCATGGAATGATTTTTTTAAATGGCTACATTATAAATTTTTAAAAATCCAGGGTCTAATGGAAACACTTAATGAGAAGAGGGGCTCCATCACATGTAACCTCCCCACCTCTGTTTTTAGTGAATAGACCCTTTAAACTAAATTAAGTAAAGGACATAAATTCTGTTGTTTCAGTTTTAATATTTCATGACTGATTTTATAGATGAAATTATATTTTACAATAAATAGGAAGAAGAATTTATATAGCCTGTTCTGGTTGATGTGAAACAGCAAATCCCATTTCTCTGTAGCTGTAAAGAAAATTCATTATAATGTCTTTAGTTGTAAGAGATGGTTTCATTGTGATTAGTTACACTGATAATAAAACAACCTTTTCAGATACCGTAAGACACACTGGTAACTCATGATTTTAACGACATTGAGTTTTTCTCATTTTTTACTCAGAGTCATCACACCTTTACCTTAGTCCTTTTATTTCTGGTCCAGTAATTTTTTTTCTTAAAAATTAGATGGAAATACTATCAAATTATTGATTTTAAAATGCCTTTAAAAAGATAGATTGAATTTTAACATTTTGTTGAGAATTTTTCTGAGTGTGAAACATATTTGTCTGAGATAGCTGATAAAAAGTTGTCATAAAGTTAATTTAATGACTGGATTGTTTTAATGTATTTAGAAAGTAGTACTTCAAATGTGAAAGGATTTAACAAAGGGCAGGTGTGAAGGATGAGCTAATCATATAGTCTCTGCTTACCAAGTCAGTTATACTGTGGTCAATCCATCTCCATAAGTAGTAGTCTAAGGATGGAAATTTAGGATGATGGTAGAATTATGGTGCACCTGCTCTGTTGTGTCACTGAGCTTTGATCCTGATCATTATGGCATTCTAGTATTGTTTTAATGCTAGTTTAAGCACTAAACAAATGTTTGAACTTTTAACTTGTAGGCAAAATTGAATTAGATATTGAAATATTTACATGGTTTTCCTCTGGAATAGAAATAAAATTCTGGTTTAATTTGGGTGAGAATTCTAGTTTCTTTTGATTCCTAGGCTTGGGAGTGTGTGATTCTAGTCTTCTTATCTTTAAATGTTTTTAGACTCTGTCTGGAAGAAGGTTCTTTTAAGATTTATTTTCATTATTTTTAAATTATGTGTATGTAGGTGCCTCGGAATGTGGGTTTGTGCAACAGAGGCTTATGCAGAGGATAGAGGCATTCCTTGAAGTTGGAGTTATGTGATGTTCGCTTTTGACCTACTTGATGTGGTGGGTGCTAGGGACTAAACTTGGGTCCTCATCGGTGTTTCCTCCTCTTCTTCCTCTTCCTCCTTCTATAGAACTAGAAATTGATGTTTGATATGTTGATGGTAGCATTTACACAGGCTGTATGCTGAGCGACTGGCTCTATATCCCCTAAGCTTGAATGCTTTCCAGTACCAGTAGGTTTAAAGTTAACTGTGTAGTGACAGTAACCGATGGACCATGTATGACCTCAGACACTATTATCTGTGTTCCCCATATGATTGCTCCTCCAGTTTGGGCATGCTAAATTTCTGACTCTAACTAGAAAGGAATTCCTACTGCTGGTACCTCTAAGGCAAGCTGTTGGCTCAGTAGATTCTAGAGGCAGAATGATCCATCCCCAATGAGATATTTTTCAGGATATAGTAAGACCTTTTTTTTTTTTTTTTTTTTTTTTTTTAATGCTGTATGAATCTGAAACTTAAAGTTGCTCCACCTCATCGATTTATTAGATAATTCTTTAGTAACTCTTGATTTAGTTGAGTTTTTGGTCATAAGGGATACCAGATCTCATTTTTGGTAGTAGGAGAGATAAATGTAAATGTCATTTTATTATAGTTCTAAAGTAAGTGGAGAGGCATTCTGCCCTGGTAAGGTATTTCATGAGACTGATGCCATTAGGACCTTCTCTGGTGTGCCTCAGTACTGCTGTACTAGTACAGAAGCCTCCTGTTAAGGTACGATGGAAAACATATAAATGCCAGCAAAAGAGATGTGCCCCTGAGTCAGATCTTCATTTGAGAGCCAAACAGACAGAATGGCTTTATGTTAGTTATCTATTGCCTATAACTAAGATGTCTCTTTATTATCCTCTTCCTGTGGGTTTGGATATAGGGAGTGAGCTTGGCTAGGAGCTCTGGTTTCAGATCTCTTGTGTGACTGCAGTGAGATTTTTGTAGGAGTTGTCATCCAAAGGCTGAGTGACTCAGGGTAGATGGTCTGCTACTAAGGTAATTTTTTGGCAATTTGAGGGAGCCTCCAGTTTTTCAGTGACTTTGGGGAAGAGGCCTAACATTTTTCCTATGGGCCTCTGCCAGGCTGCATAGGTTGCACAGGTGTTCCTGCTGTATCCTGTGGGTACTCCCTGAAGTCATGATCCTTGGGGGAGGACCGGTGGGAAGCATGACTGCTTTGGGACTGAGTCCAGGGAGAATCCACTCCCTTTTAGTGTTCTTGCTTTCTTAGATGAGTTCACTAAGTTCTCCATACTGATAGGGAACTAAGCCTTTTGAAATAGTAACAAACAATTTGTAGGTTTATTTAAATCCATCAGACACAGTCCTGGGCAATTTTATGAAGAGCTTCATGTATTTATAATTGAGGAATTGCATTGTAGTCTCTTAGGACAGTGAGGAGGTAGAGTTGTTGGAACCCAAGTATTCATGAACTAGTTCTGTGTGAATAAAGCAGACTCTCATTTGTCCACTAATGAAAAATTGCCCCTAGAGCTACCTAGCAAATGCATTTTAGTTTGTTATATTCTTGGCAGAATCATTCATTCAGCTTTATAACACAACTATAAGGATTTTCCTGGAAGAGTATTCTTTTGCCTTGTAGTATCAGAGACTGTATTCTGTGAACCCTTTTCCAAATTGATGTTTGTGATAGGAGAGGCCTAGCTGGGAGGGCTGGGCACACACAGCACCTCTAGTGTCCTATCTGCACATCAGCAGAAGAAGGCTTTCATAGACAGACTTTAGGAGTGGCCTTGAAATTAGGGTAGGTGACACCATCATGATACAGGTTCAGCAGGAAGTCCAGTTTGAAACGGCAGATTGAGAGGGATACTTTCCTGTATTTTACTCAGCTGTGGCTGCTGCAGCTCCTAGTTATGTGTGTGGCCTTGTGTTTTAGGAGGAAAGAACCCTTCTTTGTAGGACTATAACTTCTAGGACTTATGTTCATTTGAGTTTCTCAAGGGTAAAGGTCATGAGACTGTTAATTTCTGTGCATGTGTGTGTACAGGAAGGATGAGGGGTAAGGGACTGAGACTAGGGGTAAGGAGACAGTGGGATCTTGCACAACCTGTATGTCTCTATGTGAGTGATTCAGCGGAAGTGGAATAGCTGAGTTGTCTTCATGATACCCCACAGAGAGGACAGAAGGCACACAGAGAAATGAAGACGAGTACTTGGAATGAGTGACAAGTGAACAAGGCTAGTGCGATGCCAGGAGGACATCAGGTGTTCTGCCTGAGGGGCAGTGAGCACTTGAGAGTCTGCTTCCTGAAATGCTTCTTCCAAATCACTGCAAGAGACTTCTGGGAGAAGTGGCCACCAGGTGTCATCAGAAGGCTGCTATTGATGTGCTTTATTTTTTTCTTCAAAAGGGTCTTTCTTTCTTTCTTTCTTTCTTTCTTTCTTTCTTTCTTTCTTTCTTTCTTTTTTTTTCATAGTAAAAACATGAGGATGACTAAGGTAGATACTTTATTTTTTGTTAGTTTCTAGATGATATTAACTTTATTAGTAATTATAGGTAACATGAAATTAATAAAAAAGTGTTATATATAACTTATTTTCGCAGCCAGGAACAAATGCTTAAAGGTGTGTGTGTGTGTGTGTGTGTGTGTGAGATTGAGCTCTGAACATTGCTTATGTTAGGCAAGTGCTACACCACTAAGCCATACTCAGCCCCAGTGTACATGCTTACATATCCGTGTGTTTGTGACCGTTTGTGTAGATGGTAATTGATGACTTGGTCTAGGAAACATAACGCTTGAAGAGGATTGGCTTTAGTAATACATTCTTAAAAAATACATGCTTAAAATTAAGCATGCTTAATACATGCTTAAAAAAATATGCCAACTTGTGGGCTTTAGTTTTCTCCTCTCACCATGTGGGTTCCAGAGATTGCACTTTGTAATCATGTCTGGCTTGACAGCAGGCATCCACTAAGCTGTCTCTCTGTGCCTGGTTCCACTGTCTCAGTGGAACCAGACTTGAAACTCTGCTGAGGGAAGACTTCTAAAATTCATTTTATTTTATTTTTATAGTTTTACAAATGACAGTGTGTCAAGAAGGAGATTATACCTTTTTTTTTTTTTTTTTTTTTTTTTTTTTTTTTTTTTGTTGCTGGGAGAAGCAGGGTGTTTTCAGCTAATAGTAAGTTTTTAGTAAATGTTTGTTGTATGAATGAATAAAATCTGCTTCAGAAAAATTAGCCCTTTAATGGTTGTATTCAGGTGATCTTTGAATCTTTGAAGAAGATGATCTTGTTCCCATCTCCACTGGGAATGTGATACTTGTTCTAATAACCTTTCTAATGAATTTTTAAAGCCTATATTAGCATAAACTCTCATTTCCGCTTAATCCCTTTTACATCACTGTAAAGTACTTATTAAAACTACTTTGCACTCCTGCCCACTCTGTTTCCATTCTAGACTATAACTTAACGACTGCGGCAAACTCTTTGTGTCTCTAGATGGCCCCTGGCTCCATTGCTGACCCTGAGTGTTAATTTTTTCAGAAATAGTGGCTATGATCTAGGATGGGTTGATCAGCTGTCTGTTCTATAACTGCTCTGTGTGATGGAAAGCTGGCCTGTGCAGAGCTGTCTGTCCTTCATGCTCCATACATTTGTTAGAGTCTTTGGCCAATCGAGCTTTCTCTTGAAGCAGAAGCGGTTAACTCTTTCTGCCTATGTTCTCAGCAAACGACAATATCCAAACCTAATTCAAAATAGTAAACTTTGACTCCCCCCCCCACCCCATGCAGATTTAGTTTTCTTCAAAGATTTAGATAAACTATTCAGTTAGATTGAATGTTCTACTTGGATGTATGATTTTTGCTCATTTGTCTTATTTTATATCTTCACAGTTATATGTGGCTTTATACAAATCAGGTACATTCCAATAGAACATGTTCCAATAGACAATGAACTTGTATCATTGTGGAGTAGTTTGATACGGTGGACACTGTGTGTATGTTGTGTGTGTGTTTGTGTACATGTGTGAGTGTGCTGTTAGGTTTTTTGTTATTTTCATGTAATGAGAATTTGGATAATTTCATTAAACTAAAAAGCAGTTGAAAAACAGCAAATGTTACCATACTTTCCCTCATGTTTTAGGGCTTTTTGAGCCATTATATAGAATATAATTAAGAATTTTATTGTTTTGCCACTGTCTGCATTGGATTTGTGCCTGCAACAGAATATGCACTCTGAGCACACATTGTCTGTTCTTTGGTGCACTGTTGATGGAATGATATAATGAGTCTCTGTGTGCCTTCGCTCACTTCAAGTATCATCAGCAGTTTGCTTTATATTCCTCACCTGGATGGTTTTCAAGTGCATCCTAGACATTGTTTAATTCATTTGTAAATACCTGCGTACCAGACTTATGTGACAAGGAGGCATGTGCTTACTCACTTTGCTGTCTGTCTGTCTGTCTGTCTGTCTGTCTGTTAATCTACCTATTTAACTATCTATTGGGTCTCACTGTATAGTACTGTTTGTCCTGGAACTCACTATACAGATCACACTGGCCTTGAACTCATAAAGATCCCCCTGTTTTTGCCTCTCAAGTACCAGGTTTAAAGGTGTGTGCCACTATTCATTTTAGTAATATATAAGTACCTGAAAAGCTGTAGGGCTTTGGGATATATGGGAGAATAAAATAAACCATGGTTTACATTCAGGCATTGGAGAAATAATTATATGCACAAATAACCATAACAGGAAAGGTATTGATTTCATCAAAGTTTAAAGTTTCTTTTTATATAGGATATCATAAAATGAAAAAAAAATAATAAAATGAAAAAATAATTAAAATGAAAAGGGATAAAATACTATGGAACATATTGACAGTTGATTTCACAGTTGGGATCCATGTGAAAATTCTGCTGCTCAATAAGAAAAAGAAAGAAACAACTTAAGAAATGAGCAACAGACCAACAAAGCACATGAACTGTCACTGCTGTACACATCCACTAGCATGGCTGAATTTAAAAGATGGACATACACTCCTGGTGGGATCTCACACATGACACGTGGCAGTTTAGTACAACTACTTTGAAATCAGTTAGTTTCTCATAAAGTTAGATCTGCCCTAGGTATTTACTTAAAAGAAATGAAAAATGTATTTGTGAAAAGACATGTATATGGATGCTGGCAAGATTCTTAATCATAGTAGCAACAAAAAGAAGTAGATCAGAGATGTCCATCAGCAGAGTTGTGTTGTATCTTTGCAGTTGGTCACACTCAGCAGTCAGCAGGGGCATTGAACTGGCACATGCGGCCAAGAACATCTTCCTGAGCAAAATGTAACCAGACCCCCTTCCCCCACAATCCTTGTTATGTATGAATCCTCTCAGGAACTTCTAGGACAGACTTGCCTATCTACTGTGGAAGAATTCTAACCTGTAGTTGGGGTGTAATAGGGGTGTGCTTTGGTGAGGAGTGAGGTATGCTTCTGGAGAAGTGGACCATAAAGGGCATGCAGGAGACATCTTTAAGGACTATTGAGTGACAGCTCTGTATCTTAAAAACATTTTTGACAGTACTAGGGATTGAGTCTAGGGCCTCCTGCATGCCAGGTCAACACTATTGCTAAGCTCTATCCGCAGCTCCAGAGCTTTGTCTTCTCTCACCCCCACCTTTATTCCCCTGAGACTAGGTCTCACTATGTAGCCCTTGGCTGTCCTGGAACTTACTCTGTAGACCAGGCTGGCACATAGATCAATCTGCCTCTGCCTCCTGAGTTCTGGAATCAAGGGGTGTGCACCAGCACCGTCTTGTCTCTAGTTCTCCACTTTTTAATAGTACTTTTGTTCATGCACATGTGTGTCACAGCCTCTGGAGGTCAGAGGGATAATTTTTCGAGGATGATGGTATTTTCTTTCCTATCATGGGGTTTCCAAGCGTGGCACTTAGGTTTGATGCCAAGTGCTTTTAACTGCTGAGCCATTTTTGCCAACTCTGAGCTTGCATCTTGACGGTAATATTTGTGAAGCACCCTCTGCATACCTGAGCCTCTTTGTTTTTCTTCTACCCCCACTAGCAGTGTGGGAAGGTTTTGGTTGCTCCATACCCTCATAACATTTATTGTGATTAGCTTTTCTTTTTTTTTTTTTAAGACAAAGTCCTGCTGTGCTGCTTAGACTGGCCTTGCTTGACTCAAATGGCTATCATGTTTTGAACTGCCTGGTGCTGTTCTTTAGGCTCATTGACTGAATTTCATTTTGATCTGACTTTTTGTTCATATCTATTCTAGAAGTTGGAAAACAGCATCCCATTGTGGTCCTGACTGCATGTCTCTAATGGCTAATGATGTATTGTTACTTTTTCTTTTCTTTCATGTGCTGTTGGCCATTTTTGTATTTCCCTTGGAGAAATTTATAACCAGATTCTTTGTTTATTTTGGAATTGTTGTAAGAGGTTTTTGAATAGTCTAGGAGCAAATGTTTTATCAGATATATGATTTAAAAAGCACTCCTGTTCCAGAGTTCTTGTTATACTTTCTAATTGGTGACCTTTATAGCACAGTATCCTTGGAGGCTTTTAATTTAGAAAAAAGTCTGACTTTTTTCTTCTATTATTTATTTATTTGATTCTTGTCTTAGATATTATTGTTTGTCTTAGATATTATTTTTTGTTTTCTACTTTTAAGTAAGGTTTTATTTTTATTTTCATTTATGGAAAAAATAGCTAAACAGTTAAAAATATCATTACTTTTGAGACCATAAGATATTGATGACTTTTTATTAACATCAAATAAAATCACATTTGGCTAGAAATTTCAATCATAGTATAAAATAAATGGAAAATGATAAGTGTTAATTTAATTAACTATCATAATGAAAAATCAAATCAATAATATTGATTTTAAGGCATTTTATTCAGGATAATTCCCTTCTTCTCCAAAAAATACTCCATTAATTTTGTACCAGTGACATTTCCCTTTACTGTTAATCTTCAGACAACACAAAAATGACTCTGAGATAAGAAAGTTGATTGCTACCTGCAAGAGGAGGGCTTTTCATCGGCAAAGACTTAGGATGAGTGGTGATCTGTGATTCGAATATGTATGGTGTCACTTGAGATCTCCTGAGAACAGTTATGGTAAGGCTTTTGCTTTAGGGGAAGAGGCAAAGTAGATAAGCATCTGGTTCTTCTTGAGAGGCCACAGAGGAAAGGCAGTGCCTCTAGACTCAGATCACTGGTTTTGTTTTCATCTGTTTCATAGAATGGGAGTTCACCAAAACGTAATTCAAAAGAAAGGCTTCTTCTCTGTTTAAAAAGAAGTCAACCAAAGTCTACTATTTCAGAGAATTGAAACGTGAAAACTTTTGGAAGCTGATGGAGAATATTCCTATTTTCCCACCAAGATGCTTAGTATTGCTTTGTGAGTCAGCAGTGGTCCACAGATTTGATTGCTGCTGCTCCTGCTCCTCCTCATGCTGCTGCTGCTGCTGCTGCTGCTGCTTCCACCTCCTCTTCCTCTTCCTTTTCTTCTTTCTCTTCCTTTTTCTCTGTTGTAGCCTGGCTTGGCCCTGGTAGTCACTCTGTAACCTAGATTGGGACCTTGATCATAAGGCAGTCATCTTGACTTGGTTGTTGGGATTACAGGTATGAACCACCACACATAGCAAGATTGCCTTTAGAACGTTAGACTTTGGTCAGATTCAGTCAAGCATGAAGGTTAATTTCATCATGTTTTTCTCCCTCAGATCCAGAGTAAGAGTTTTGTATTTTTTTTTATGTTCAAAGCTTTAATACCATGTCTGTTTATTTCACAGGTTGTAAGCTCCAATTACATTCAACTTTGACAGAAGAAATATCATCAGAACTTTATTGAGAATGGATTCTGAGAACAAACATGAAAATGATGAGGATGAAAGTGTTAAGGGAGCAAAAGATCTGAGGAGTGTTTCATCCCATGATGACAGTTGTGGGCCTGTATCTGATGACATAGCAAATGCCTCTGAGAATTTTACCAGCAAAAGAGTTTTTTCAGAATCGTCCAACTCCGACAGTATTACTGTAGAAGAAGACAGAAATGAACGTGCTTCCAAACGACTGAGAGCAGAGGCCGTGGAGCCTGAGACAAGAGAGCAGGGTGCCTGTGGGTTGGGCACTGCGGAAGTTAATGTCCATTTGGCTGAACTGGGAAAGGAGGCCTTTCCTGCAAGTTTCTCAGAAGGAGGCAGAGCTCTTCCCAATGTTTTCTCCTCATCCTCTGATTTTAGCACATCTAATACTCTTTCCCTGAAAGCTGATGAAGTGAAAAAGCCTGCTCAGGAAGTGGTTTCCCTTGTTCCTGAGAAGCACACTCCTTCTCCTCCAGAAGGAATGAGCATTAGTTGTAGCTTTGGAAGTGTAGAGACAGGACTCAGGTGCGCTGTATGTGGCTGTTCATTTCCCTCTTGCTCTGCTTTGGAAAAGCATGTGGAATGTCATGTGGAACAGGGGAAGGAATGTGCCTGCTGCCACTGTAGCCACAGAGCAGAGAGCAGCTCATCTCCTCATGTGCATGTCAGACATACTCATGGGGCACAGAAAGTCTTCTCCTGTGATCTCTGTGGCTTTCAGTGTGCTGAAGAAAACCTGTTGAATGCACACTATCTTGGCAAAACACACCTTCGTCGTCAGAACCTCGCTGCTCGTGGAGGATTTGTACAGATCTTAACAAAACAATCTTTTCCTAAAAAAGCCTGTGTCATGGGAACAAAAAATGTTAGGACAAAACCAAGAGCTTCTAAACCAATAGCAAGGAATGGGGATTCAAAAGGAGTACAGAATCCTGGGAGCAAGTTCAAAGACTGCAGAGAAGCTCCTTCTGAAGACAGTGCTGGCAGTAGTGAGCTCCTTGTTGAAATGGTGCCATCTAGGAAAATCTCATCAGGGAAAGCAGATGTAGTTGAGGAAAATGTTAGTTTTGGTGTAGCTCAAAATCCCGAAAATCACAACAAACAGCTCGGAGGCTTAGTAAGCTCAGAGGGTCTTTTCAATAAATCAGAATCCACTAAAAATGCCCTGCAGACGACGCATGTCAGTATTAGTATCACCTCAAGGCCAAGATCTGAGCGAAACCTTCTAATGTTGGGTAATAGCTTTCGCAGACGAAGTGGCACTTTTACTTTAAAGGGCCAGGCAAAGAAAAGGTTTAATCTTCTAGGAATTAATAAAAGGGGTACAAATGAAACTCAGAGGATGTATATGAAACACTTGAGAACACAGATGAGAACAAATGCACAGCCAGTGCCGGAACAAATACAGATGAGCAGAGATGTTCAAAGTCTGTGTGTGACTACCTCAGACAACGCACAAGTGATGCAGGACAAGACAACCTCCTGCCTTTCAGGCTCCACACGGCTGGGCTCCCTGCCAGTAAAGCCGGCTGACCACCAGCTCTCTGCGCAGTGTACCTGTACAGAGTGTGGTCAGATAGCTGCAAACAAGACAGACTTCGAAATTCATGTTAAAAAATGCCATGGAAGAGAGGTGCACTTTCATTGTCAAACTTGTGACTTTTCTAGTCCATTAAGGAGAGACTTGGAGGAACACTTGCATAGTAATCAGCATCAGCAAATGACACCTGTCCTCAGCTGTCAGTGTTGCTCCTTTATTTCCTTGAATGAAACGAATCTTAGAGACCATATGAAGGAGAAGCATGACATGGGCTTTTTCTGTACCTGTTGTAATCTGTTCTTGTCTGAGAAAGATGTGGAAGAACACAGAGCAACTGAGACACATAATAGTTTAGTGGTTCAACCAAAGACTGCTTCATCATTGAGTAGTGATCCTGTTTTACCTTTAAGTACTTTAGAGTCAGTAAACATGGCAGATTCTAGAGAAGACTCAGGGAAAGCAGCCCAGGAAGAACCTGTTGAGTCCAGGGCAAGCCACGGAACTGAAGGAAGGCATTCAAGTAAGCCTCAGTTTCAGTGTAAGAAGTGTTTTTATAAAACAAGGTCTTCTACCGTCCTTACGAGACACATAAAGCTTCGGCATGGTCAGGACTATCACTTTCTTTGTAAAGCATGTAATCTTTATTCATTGAGTAAAGAAGGAATGGAGAAGCACATTAAAAGAAGTAAACATCTTGAAAATGCTAAAAAAAACAATATTGGTTTAAGTTTTGAAGAGTGCATTGAAAGAGTATGTATAGGTGCAAATGATAAAAAAGAAGAGTCCAGTGTTTCTGGATGTGGAAGGCCTGAAGGCCATGTTGGTGTGCGAGTACAGGAGCATTTTGAACAGAGTATGCTAACACCTAAGGAACTGCCACAGTCTGGTGTCAGCACCAAAGAGGATGAATTAGGCTTAGCCACTACTCCAAAGAGAGGGAGGCCCAAAGGTAGCATTTCTCGGACTTGTTCACACTGTGGACTTTTGGCCTCTAGTATTACAAATTTGACTGTGCACATCAGGCGTAAACACAGTCACCAGTATAGTTATTTGTGCAAAGTATGTAAGTATTATACTGTAACTAAAGGAGATATGGAACGCCATTGTGCTACCAAGAAACATAAAGGACGGGTAGAAATAGAAGCAAATGGGAAACAAAGTTCAGATATAATTGTTGGCCCCGAAGGGGGTAATCTTGACGCGTGTAAGAAGAACACCCCTCTAACAGTGACTATTGCTAATGAGCAGCCTAACAAGTCAGCTAAGTTAGATAGATCTGCTTTAGAAAAGCCGGTGGTAGATAATGGAAATGCAGGTGAGGCTGAAGCTGGAAATGTAGTTCATTCTGTAGATGGAGAAGTTAGCAGTCAACTCTCTGATAAAAAGGGACAGATATCTCCAGACACAGAGGACCCTCTACAGCATGATGATGCATGTTCAAGTGACAATAAATGTCTACACTGTGAGTTCAGTGCTCACTCTGCTGCTTCTCTAGAGCTGCATGTGAAAAGGAAGCATACCAAAGAATTTGAGTTTTATTGCATGGCCTGTGATTACTATGCGGTGACTCGAAGAGAGATGACTAGGCATGCTGCAACAGAGAAGCATAAAATGAAAAGGCAGTCTTACCTCAGCTCTTCTAATGTGGAAGCAGGTTCTTCAGAAATATCCAAGAGCATCACTATACCGGAGGAGGAGCATTCACAAAATTCTGAGGAATTCCAAATAAATCCACAGCAATCATCTGGTACTCTCCAATCTAGAAATCCTGCAGACTGTTCTATTTTAGATGACACTACTAATTTAGATATGTCTAAAGTACTCTGTACTCCTGATTCAGTGGCAGTTGTGACTGAGCAAGAATCTAATTTTAGTGAAGATCATTCCTTTTGTGAGACCTTGCACCTTGTTAAGGACAAAAGTGTGAAACCCAGGGAGATAGTGTCCCTTAACACTTCCTCTAACCACAGCTCCCCAGGCTGTCTTCAAAGTGAAAACCTAGCAAGCTCTGCTGTGGATTGTGAGACAGCAAAGAAAAGCCATGACGTGTTGGATGATGTTGGTGATACAAGTACACACTGTGAAGATGAGGGAGGCAGCATGGATGATAGTGAAGGAAAAATTCTTCACAAGTCCCCCTGCCCTGGAGACCTAGATGGGGGCCATTCAGCTGAATCCACTTCCCCTGTGGTGATGAAAATACCAAGAGAACAACTGGACCTGGATGTCGGAGGCCAGAACAAGGTTGGATGTGAACAGACTTCAGAAGATTTAAAAGATGTGCAAGCAAATTCTATTCTTGTGAATAAGGAAATTGTGATGAATTCACAACATGAAGCCGAAGTCATTTTGGAAGAGGATGCCCCAACCTCTAATGGCACAGCTGACAGTAATGATGTTTATGAAACTATAATAAGTATTGATGACAAAGGGCAAACAATGTACAGTTTTGGCAAGTTTGATTCTTCCATAATTAGAATAAAAACTGAAGATGGTGAATTGGTAGAACAGCCAGAAGAGGGTCTGATGGTGACAGCGGGGAGAGTTAGTGAGTTGCCCCTGAAAGACTGTGCTCAGGGGTTGAAGAAGAAGAAAACTGAAGGCAGTTCTTTTGGCGAGTCCACACGAATCCGATGTGATGATTGTGGTTTTTTGGCAGATGGACTGAGTGGCCTGAATGTTCATATAGCCATGAAGCATCCTACAAAAGAGAAGCACTTTCATTGTTTACTATGTGGAAAATCCTTCTATACTGAGAGCAACCTTCACCAGCATTTGGCTAGTGCTGGTCATATGAGAAATGAACAGGCCAGTGTAGAAGAGCTTCCAGAGGGAGGAGCCACCTTCAAATGTGTCAAGTGTACAGAGCCCTTTGATTCTGAACAGAATTTATTTCTGCATATTAAAGGACAGCATGAGGAATTGCTGCGGGAGGTAAATAAGTACATAGTGGAAGACACCGAGCAGATCAATAGGGAGAGAGAAGAAAACCAGGGGAATGTCTGCAAGTACTGCGGGAAGATGTGTCGGAGCAGCAATTCCATGGCCTTTCTGGCTCACATTCGGACTCACACAGGTAGGGAACTCTTGTAGCCAGCCCCTGTTTTCCTATGACGTGCAAAAGAATAATAAAGTTTGGACTTTGGGTCCAACCAAGTGTGAGCTCTACTTGAATTTGCTTGTGTGATGCTCTGCTTGTATCTGAGAGGTGTTGACACTTGATGGTTCCAGAGGTGACTCAGCTGTAGCGATTCTAAAGGCAGGTTAGTAGATACCACCATCTCATACCTTAGTAAAACTCCCATGTTTTACGGCTTTTCATTTGTTTTGTCCTAATTATTTGGCTTTCCAAAGTATATATTAAATGATACTTTGTGGTTTTGGAGAGCATATTAAGAAGCTTTTAGCCTTTAATAAAATTCTTTTGTTTTAAGAGTTGCCTGACATTTTTTAACTTTTGCTTTTTATGTTTTTTGCTTGCATGTATGTCTGTGTACCACATGCATGCAGTACCCATGGGATCCAGAAGAGGTCATTGCATCCCCTGGGAATCTAACCTGAGTTCTCCCATGGAAGAGAAACCAGGGTTTTAAATTGCGAAGTCATCTCTCCTGTCCCTTAATAAGATTCTTAAGATACTAGTAATTTAAACACATTTATTAACAGGTAGTTTATATCTACAAGTGTGACCCCCAGCAGTAAGATTCTACTTTCATGGATCAGAATTTGTGAACATGGTTTCCTTAATATGTGTTTTTATTTGGTTTTCATTGAGGAAACACCTGATTTAGGGTCTATACTTGGATTCATTGAACATTCCATGTTAATGTTTAGTTTGGGGATACATTTTTAAAAATATATTTGGTGAAAAATGCATAAGCTACTGTTCTAAATTTATGTAAAAATTCAGTACAGTGTTTCTATAAACCTGCCATACATTCTTTATTTTAAATAGACAGCTTTTCTAAATCATTGTGCTCTGCTTAGACAAGTTCTGTCTACATGGTTGAATTTATGAGTGGATTTGAATAATAAATTCACATTTCAAAGAACATATTTTCATTAAAACTGTAAGGTTTATTTTACTGTACTTTTAAATAATGGCATATTATTAAATCTATACTTTAAATTCTTGCAGTTTTTGAAACTGGTTACAAGGAGAAAGATCTAGAGCACTGTTAGTAATTGATGATGATTAAAGATGAATCAAATTTTTCCTTGAAGAAAGTAACGGGAAGAGGCACACAGGAGTAGCTGAGGTCAATATAAACATTTTAGACCTTGTGTGTGGGCCTGCTGCCCACTAGCCACATGCTGTGCAGCCACCTGGAGCACACTTAGGTGCTTACTGGTTTGCATGGTCAGCACCTCTGTTGTTGCTTCTCACACTCTGGAATGACATGATCTTAGGTAGGTACCAAGCTGTTCTTGCGCATAGAAAATATGTGTTTTCTTAACATCCCCTCTTAAGTCAGATAAAGCTGAGTAAAACTGAGAGGAAGATGCTAATGGAGCTCTTTTTAGAATTCTTTATGCAACTGTCTGGTCAAGACATGTTGCTTATAATTGATGTGTCCATTACTTGAATTCTCTTGTAATTATAGTCAATAAGTCTTGTAAATGTGTTAAAGCTCACTAAAAGCATACAAATTCAAGAATAGAGTAAGGCTAATAATTTAAAATAATCAATGTAGGCATTTCAGCACTTAATTTCCCTTGTGTGTTGATAGCTGATCATTCTTAATCCATTAAGATTTATTTAGTCGTTTACAATGCAAAATAGGTTTGCACTGGTCACTTGTGCCATTTGAAAATGTCTACCAGGTTAAGTGCACAATGTAGTCCATTAGTCTTCCTTGACTATATGTATTAATTGCATTTAAAATCAAGTTAATGTGGATGTGAAAGTGAGGTAACTATCAATATGTGACAGAGTAACCCTACTTATATAAGTTACATCATTGATTGTAACATTTAGGAAAAGTTAGCATGCTTTTTTTCCCTAATATCTTCTGTTAGTCTTATCAGCAAGTACATTTTTGTATGCTTTGAAGCACATCCTTCCTGAGTCACTTTTGTGGGGGAAGTTGGTCTTCAGATTTAGTTTCATGCTGTTTTTTCCCCTGGGATATCTTTAAGTGGACAGCTCTCTGGTTGGTGCTTTGCTTTTCTCTATGAAAGAGCCAGTAAGACAGGGCTGCTAGTCCTGCTTAGCTAGAAATGGCTCACTCATCCAACCCGTTTCCAAATTTGGAATTTGCTGTATGTTTTATGTAACTTGGTCTAATTATTGTTAGTGTGATATAAGCAGCACTCTTAAGAGATGAGTTTTGATTATCAAGAACTGTAGGCAGAAAGCATATCGCTTCCTGTGCGTCTGTGCTGTGAAGTGCTCAGCTTGATTATCTTGCAGCACAAGAGCTCATGGAGCAGGGTGTTACCTCCTGTGCAGTATTCTGTATTTTATGTCACAGCACATGGAAAATATATTTAAGCCTCAAGATATCAGGAAGCCATTCTGTTTGTGTTGATAGTATTTTGCTTCCTTATGTCCTTTGAAAAATGTTTATATATAGGTACATATGATGGTGTGTGCAAATTCACTGAAAAAAAAGTTAGTGCTGTCTGTCTGCAGCTCAGTGTGTAGTGGTTTACAAATAACAGAGTTCCCCAAGTTAATTTGCAGGCTGGGCATAGTGGAAAGGGACTGACTTCATTCACTACTTACTCTGCACACACTTCACTCAAAGTTGGTGTTCAGTGTAATTGTCGGATGGGTGTGAACAACTGAGTGAAACAACGAGTGAGTGAGATGTTCAGATGTTTAGGAAGAACCTGGGGTTTACACTACAGTCAGCAAGCATTACATGATCTGCACGGTCTGCATGGTCTGTCTGCATGGTCTGTCTGCATGGTCTGTCTGCATGGTCTGTCTGCATGGTCTGTTTGCATGGTCTGCACACATCGATCTTCACGGTCTGCATGGTCTGCACGCATGATCTGCATGGTCTGTTTGCATGGTCTGCACGCATAGTCTGCATGGTCTACACGGTCTCCATGGTATTCATGATCTCTCTGAACAACAGGCATCTGTATTATTTCTCCCTCTAAGATCTGCAGGCCCCTGTCCTTCCTTCTGAATTTGAATGCCACGTGTGTGTGTGTGTGTGTGTGTGTGTGTGTGTGTGTGTGTGTGTGTGCACATAGCAGTAAGAGTGCAGCAGAGGTGTGACCTTTAGGTCTGGGTGCAGATTGAGATCTCAAGTCCTTGGATTTGTTTAGTAAATAATCAGGCACCAGAAAGTTAAGGCCACTTTTGTGTTTTTGCTTTTCATAAAATCTTACCATCCAAATTAAAACTTAAAAAAAAAAAAAATGCTGCTCCAAGGAATAGAATTACTTAAGATAATCCTGGGTGTTTTTAATCACTAAAATACACCTGAGAGAAAGGCAAATTTAGAAATATGTGATTTTATAGTTTTTGTGATATGGACATGTGTAGACCCATTTTATAATGTGTATCATATGGCAAGTTTAAGAATGAAATATTATCTTTAAGGAAGTAAAAGGAAAGACTTCCTTTTCTCAGAGAGAGGCCTTAGCTCAGCTGGTCCTTGAATGCTGATGGCATAGGAAGGACACCTTAGACAGGCGGCTAGGATCATGAGTGTCAGCTGTGAGGTCTCCCTGACTTTCTCTGGGCAGCAGCTTGCAGAATTCCTGATTCCTGTGGGGTCCATGCACTGCACCAGTGAGCCCTGAGACTTAAGAAAGGACTTCCTCAGAGCTCTGCACTGGCGTTTCTGTGTGCTCATTGGCATTAGTGCCACCTGAGCAGGCCTAGTCAGATTTTGGGGGCTGTCAGAGGCACCAGGTGTTTATGTCTGCATCTCCAAGTCATCCTGTAGGTAAATGTTGGGGGAGTTTTATCCTTTTTGTTTGAGGTCTTGATACTATTGTTTATTAATAATTTCCAAGTTGTTCTTGAAAAAGCACTACAACTGAAACCACAGACAGATTGATTCTTATTTTTCCAAAATTCCATTATGAGATTCTGTCTTTCATATATTTCAAAGTGCTGATAGGCTTAATTTTATCTGGATCATTTAAATAAATTATTAAAAAATAGTTTCTAAAATGATTGCTAGAATGTTATTGCTGTAAGCTAGAATCCCAACCTGCTTTTGATATTCAAACATATAAGTGTTACTAGATAGAGCCATTTAGGTGTTGGATATATTTTACATCTCCTGACCATCGAAGTGAAGCACTATGGGATCTGCTTCACTGTTGTCAGACAGGGAAGTGCTCAGCCTTGTCTGCCACGCAGTGCTGTTGACCTTTTTCTTAAATTTATGTTGGAAGGTTAAAATTAAATGCTTTACGTTTTTGGTCACCTTTGAGAACTAACTTCAAATTTAAGAGAATAATTTTTTTTCTTGAGTGCTTTAGTTTCAAGCTTCTCACCCCCCAGGACTCCACAAAGGTTCATTGATCAAAGATTGAAATTTTATTTATCTGTACTCTGTAACTTTTGAAATTTGAATTAATTCCCCAGTTACATGCTAATCACGATACAGAAACATTGTAATGAATCTAAGCTGTGGTCTTTATTGTTTTGATTTCCTTCAAGATGTGGTAGTACTTAGAAAATTGGAAGACAATCTGTACATATGTTTTTAAGAGATTGTGGGACTGATTAATGAATGGTGTCTTTCCCATCACTCACAGTAGTGCTAGTAACTCTGAAAGGGTTTACATTTTGTTTGGAGTATATTTAATCTCACTTCTTTCTAATTAATTATTTAAAATATGTTGTTGTTGTTACTGATCCTCTTGTGTTGAAGTATTTGTTAGTCAGCTCAGTAACCAAGATGTTAATCCTTGTGGTTTGTGAATTCACCATAGACTCTGACATGATGACAAGAGCAAGGCAGTTATATGCTGTGTCTCGTGTCTGTGAAGATGTAGTGACATTTAATACGGCGACTCACTGAGGTCAGGGACAGAACGTTTGTACTACTGTTTTTGTGAAAGTGAATTCAAAGCTGGAGAACTGTGAGGAGAGTGGATGGGTACTGAGAAATATCTTCAGTGATACACTGTACACACCAGTGACTTTGCATTTGTGTTTTTAAAATGTTCCATTATTATGTAGACTACTTCCAAGAAAGATTTTTGTCAGTTGTATGAAAAATACTTAACATTGTTTATCTCATTTAAACTGTCAAGTGGCATTCAGTTTTTGACTTTACATCTTAGAAATAGAATTGAGAATTGGGAAAACTCACTAAACCATTAAAACTGTATGGGTGAGATAAGTATGGGATCAAGAAAGTTACAAATGAATGCATGTATTTTATTTTGGGGACAGCAGTTCTTAACTAGATTGAAGGTAGTATTACTTAAGATTTAGCTTGCCTTCCACAGTTAAAAATCTTATCAGTAGTGTGTGATTCAAGTCCAAATCTTATTTTATGTTAAATTTACTCAGGATCAAAACCATTCAAGTGCAAGATATGCCATTTTGCAACAGCTCAGCTTGGAGATGCCAGAAACCATGTGAAAAGGCACCTTGGGATGAGGGAGTACAAGTGTCACGTCTGTGGGTGAGTAAATAAGGCCCCTCTGCTGTGTGAGCCAGGAGCCGTGTTCGGGATAGCTATTGTTTGAGGATTCAAAACTGATATGAGTAAGAGTGGCGAAAATTATGCGTGCGTACCCTCCTTTCCTTTGTTATGGTAAATTCCTTAAATACAGTTATGACATTCTTCTCCCACTTTAATCCTGTGCTGAAGATGAGCAATTTTATGGGCTACAAGGTCAATTTGAACCTGTAATCTGTAAATTGACTAAATTATAGGATGTTCATTCACTTTGCCAGAGAGAACTATAAATTCCATTTAAAGACAGAAAATTCCCCCAGATAATATAGCTTTAGGAGTGCATATGTATGTTTCTTTTCCTTCTGCTATACTGCCTTAATTTCAATCACATTAATGGCTCTTTGGATCCATTGGTTGTATTCTACAAGGAAAAACAAAAGATTTAATTTCAGATGCCTGGTTACTGATCATTTGAGGGATGATTTGGGAAAGCAGTGTATAATGTATTTTTGTGTCATGTGATTTCAAAACTAGTTTTCTTTTATAGTTCATTATTCTTTGTAGAGTCACTCACTCATTCAGATGTTACATTTAATAGAAAGCACTGAGGTACCTTAATGTAAAACTAATTAATTTAGCAGAAGTGTTTAAAAGGTTTTAAAATGCTGAGACATATATGGTGTATCACAGGACATTCAGAGGTAGATTTTAATACTCTCCTTCTTATTAAAATATATCTTAATGTTACTATGCTAGAGAAATTAACGAATAAGTACATCATATAAAATACTTTATGTGAAACTTAAGAAATCTGACATTCATAGGTCCAATATTATGCTTATGTAGAAGGCTCTTCAGGTTTACATGAACATGTAAATAGCCTTCAAGTCAGGAATAGTTCTGCTTTTTATTGGACAATTCATTTTCCCAGAATACAATTTCATTTTTTTGACCCTTAAGACAGTTTTATAAATAACTTTGCAAGCAGTTTTATCAACCCTAGTTTGTGATTTATTCATTGGCCAAATTGATGGTTCAGTGACTTGCAGCTAAAGTAAATGGAGATGAGCCTTTGCCTGGAGCCACTCCTGATCAGTTGGAGAATGAGTTTTGTTACTGCTGAGTTTAGCTGCCGGGGTCAAGTCCCAAATGGTCCATTTTAATTTCTATAGGTCTTGTAATTTTAACAACTTACTGTTGTTGTTCTCTGAGTTATAGGAGATGATTATGACTCCAGTGTAGATGTGCCATTAGGAAGCAGGAAGCAGTTTCTTTCCCATTTGTGAGAAATAAGTAAAAGTTTTTTTGTTTTGCAATATTAGGTTAGCTGAAATCTAATTTTTACCCATTTTTTAAAATTTAGGGTAATAATATTGGAAAGAGAAAAAGAAACTTTTCCTGAGAATCATATTTTACATACATAGTGTCAGAAATAGTTTATAATTAATTGGCTTTAAATATATAATTTGAACAATATACCTTTCCTTAGCCGATTGCTTATTACTGTACACAGAGGAAATGCAGTATAGTTCATATATTTGATCACCAAGATATAGAATGGAAGTAAATATGAGTGTATTGAATCTTATATTTGCAACAGACAGCTTCATTGTAGTGTGTGTGTATGTGTGTGTGCGTGCGTGTGTGTGTGTGTGTGTGTGTGTGTGTGTGTGTGCGCGTGTGCGCGTGTGTCTGTGTGAAGGGTATATGGGTAAAGCACACTAGATTTTAGTATTTAACTTTTAGACTTATAGTTAGGCTTTAAATTTCACCTCCTGTGCAGTTTTAATTCTCTCTTTTTTTTTTTTTCTAAAAATAAGTCCAGTCTAAAAGTCACCCATAGTAATTTAGTAGGTTCTAGAGCTTTACAGTAAAGCCAGAAGCTCTGAAGAAGTTCAGAAGGCTGAAGAGGATTGATCAGTAAGGTTGAATAGAGCAGTAAAGGACCAGGCAATTTGATTTTCATAAAATGGTGTTTTTGGTTGTTTATGTTTCATGTGTTAGGTGCAGGAAAGTAACAAAAGTTAAAATAGAAAACAAAACAAAAAGTAGGGACTGGCTCTTACCTCTGACACAGGAGAGCACTGGTACATTAACATTGCTGACAGTGTCAATTCATTATCACTGATGGCTAAATAATCTCACAGATGCTCAGTGGACCCATTAGTTCCTGAACATAAGCAGGCTATGCTGCATTTCTTCATTAGCTTTAATTGCTATAAATTTTACCTTTTACAGAATCATGCTTTAAAAGGTGAAGTGATCTTTCAGGAACATTAGTTCTATAATTTTGTCACAAACAGAAGGTCTTGTACTATGTTTTCTTTTATCCAGTAGTTAATATCTTAGTCTCAGTCTTCTGAAATTTTATTAATGACCTCTTCCTTATTTAGTTATAAGTAGTTATTTCTCAAATAGACCTGGTTGAATAATGCGTAAAGCAACGAGGTGGGAACATTTTTTAATTAACTGTTATAAAACTGAACTTCTTTTTGCAGTAACCTCATAGTTTCCTTATGGTGAGATTTAAGGAAATGATATATTCTTTTGAATAACTCCAATATTAACGTAGCAGGTTGCTTGTAATTATTTGGCTGCTTTTTTTGGTCTTTCTGCTGGAAGATTGTAGGTCCATGTGAACTATGTGTCTTAGAGTTTCCACTAAGATGTCATTGTATAAATCTGAATTGGCAACTCGCACATAAAAATTGCCTTTGATTTTGTTGCATCTGGACTTATGTTGCTTTTAGTATTTTTGGATCTTCAAGATCAATAGATTGTGGTCATGGTATATCGGGGTTTAAATGACCTTGACAGAAGAAGCTGAATGAGTTGAAAGCCTAGTTCTCATTGTCTGGCTCTGATTTAGGCTTAATGTTCTGTATGAACAAAGTTTATCTTTTCATATTATGAACAGATAATGATAAAGTCAATAAAGTTGTTTGTTACTTAGTTCCAGGAGAGCAAAGTTTTATTTGTTGACTTATAAACTGCTGCTTTGAAAATTATTATTTATTTCAAAAATGTTTGTTTATTTTATTTTATGATATGAGTGTAGGCAGAGCATTCTTTGTCCCTGGTACCCGTGAAGTTAGAAGATGCTTCAGATTTTCTGGAATTGCAGTTATGGATGATTGTAATTATCATATGGGAAATGAGAATTAAACTCAAGTCATCTGGAAGCTCAACATGTATTCTTAATCTGAAGGCCATCTCTCTAGCCCCCCTTTTTAAAAATTATTTATTATTTTATGTGTGTGTGTGTCTGCATGTGTGTATGTTGATGCATGTTATCTGTTGGCTGTGGAGGCCAGAAGCGGGTGTTGGATACTCTATATCTGGAGTTACAGATACTCATAAGCCTCCATATTTATGCTGGGAATCAAACCTAGATTCTTTTCAAGAGTAGCCAGTGCTCTTTAACCCCTGAACCATATTTCTAGTTCTAATAGAGCTTCTGTATAGTATTTTTCTTACATCTAAGTATGATTAGGAGAAGAATTTTATAGAGTGCAATGATATTTATAACCAGGTTTTTGATGTATAGTCTACATGAAAGTCTACTGCCAGTGTGACAGTGCTTAGTGGGGGTAAAACTAGATATTGCCCTGTGCAAAAGTTGACAGTTTTATTTAACTACATTTTGGCTTAAAAATAGGCCAGACACATCTTTTTACTAAAGTCATGATCCTCTCTGTCTTTACTTATTTTAGTTGTCAAGAATGTGAAAACTCTCAACCTGAAAAGGCATTCTACATGTTCTGCTAGTTTGTAAACACATCCTGGATGTAGGATTTGGGATGCAGCTTAGTGATAGAACTCTTGTCTAACATGTGCAAGGCCTGGGATCAGTTCTCAGCCTCCACACCACACATGTTAAGTTAATTTAATAAGCCCATGTGCATTGTGAATTTAGAATTAAATGCTAGTATTTGTTTACTGTTTGGTGTAAATGCTGCATTTTACATTTGTCTCATTTGCTGTTTTGATGGCTTTTGTTCTTTAGCTGGTGTTGGCTCTCCCTGTTCATAGATGGGAGAGCGGAGGTGCAAGTGATGTGATGCGCTTCTGCAGCCAGCCCTCCCGGCTCATGGCTGCTCTTCTCTTAATTATCTCTTTCTGTTCATTACTCTTCTGCTTTGTGTTGTTTGTGTCTTTTTCCATTACTATGATTTTTATTCATTGTTTTTCCATCTAGGTTGTTTTCTGTAGCATGTAATAGCATAACATCTACTTCCATTAGCCACATATATTCCATTTTTGTTAAAATTTACGTTCTGATAAAAGACTGCTTATCCAGTCTTACTCTCATATTCTGGTATTCAAACCCTGCCTCATTTCCTTGTTTTATTTTCCCTGTGGGTAAGAGTTACTGTAAATGATGTTAGCCCCTCCCCTTTCCCTCTCCCTCCCCCTCTGTCCTTCATCTGGTGATAATTTATTATACTCACATGTGTTTAACTGTCTCTATGTAATCGGGAAAAGAAAGTGCCTAAAACTGGTACTGGGATAAAATTCATCAAGATAGGTTATTGTCATATTTCAATAGTAATTATCGTAGAACAATTGTAGAAAACTTAGATTAGACCCAAGAAATGATGCCTATATTTTTTATGTCATTTTTTCAGAAGCATAAACCCAGTATATGTGAATTAGGGACCATGTTACTTACTGGTAGATTTTCTTGTGTTTTGTCTTGATTGGTATATATGGAGTTCGTTAAATAGTTGAATAGGATTTACCTAATCAGGAGAGAATATGAACATTTTCCAAATATTTCACTCAGTATATGAGAAGATTCCACAAAAAATTTAAATTGTACATTAGTGTGCTTAGGAAATGTTTATTCCTAGATGATTTAGAAAACCTTAAATAGAAAGTTACTAATGCAGTTAACTCTGTGTGTGTATGTGTGTGTGTGTGTGATTACCTAGTTTTTGTGCATTAGAGGGATCTCTATGTAGATGATTATAATGTCACTTTCTGACCTTTGCAGCTTGAATAATTGTAAATCATTGCTTCATAACGTGTCAGAGAATGTCTGTACTAGGCAATTAAATGGCAGAATATAATAGACCAAATTATTGCCTGTCATGTTTTCAACAACACAGTTAGTATTTGAGTTACACTTAATCATTACGTGCATTAGCAACTTCATTGGAATCCAGCTTCAGGCTGAGCATGAAATACATTACATTATTTAAACCTCTAATGGTACAAGTCATTTATTTGTGTTGAAGTGTACAACATGCAGAGTTTCATAAAGCAAGGAACACTTGAGAGCTTAATTTATCCAAATCAAAGTCTAAATGCAGATAAACACAAGTGGCAAAAATTAGTAATTTTTATAGGCTGGAAATATTTAAAAATACATGGTTGTGGGTAATTGTAGGCAGCAGGAATAAATTAAAATCACTATTTTTAGTCTGCTCTGAGAACTAAAGCTGTGTATACCTAAATCATTAAAAGTACCACAGAATTGCATTTTGAGCTGAACAATTAATTACACCCATCATATCTACAGATTTATCTAAATAAAATAAGTCTTTGCTTCAGCTGGTTGTTCTGGTTAGAACCAGAGAGGCTGGTTTTGTGCTGTAGCAGTGCATTTCTTTTATAACAGTGTAAACTGGAGGACCTCTCATTTGGTAAAAATGATTTAACTTAACAGTAACATATTCATTATAAAGATGCATTGTTTGTATTTTCTACAGAATAGTTTATTGCTTTTAGTTTGGCTATGCTTTTGCCTCTATTTAAAAAATGCCATGCAACAAATACTCTGTCTTTTCTATCACATAACACAAAATGAATCATTTACTCGTCTGGTGGCAAAATCCTTTAAATACCTTTCAAATTATCAGTATTTTCTACATTATTTTATAATACAACTAATTCTATAGTTTAAAAACCTAAGCAGTATCTTGAGTATAATATTCAAATAACAAACATTATCTTAGAACTCTTCCTTATTTTCCACTGAAATGTTTGGCACTTCAGGAGAGACTTGGGGTAAGACACTGATGTAGAAAGAGAAGAAAGTTCTTCCCATTGTCTCCTCACAGTGGTGGAGAGCTTTACTGCTACCAGTACACCTTCTGCACGGGAACATGGTGTCTGTCTTCTTTTCTGTGGTAGGTAGGTTCATGGACTTATTCCAAGGCCACCAAGTTTGGTTAACCTGCACAACAAAGTCGAGATAAAATCAGCAGTTTTCCATGTTGGTTGTGGTTGAAAATACCAGCTTCTGTTTTTCCTCCCTCACTTAAATAGTCACGGTCCATTGTCCTGATTCTCTATTTTTGGCTTCTGGGGATTAAAGATCATACTTGGGTCTTAAGGTTTTTAAGTGCCCCCATTATCACAGCAGCCTTAGGATCAGCCAGTTTCTTGCTTTTTGTCACCTGTTCTGTGACTGCTTATCTTTAAATGCACTTCTTCTTGTTAATCTCTTCTCTGTCTCCTAAAGTCTTTACCCTGCGAGAGTTTTCCTGATTTGCCCAGGAACTGCTTGAGCACAGGTGTTGGAAATGTAAATAGAAGGAATGCTTTGCTGTCAACTGATTCTTGATTCTTCTCTCATTTGGTAGATTCCTCTGAGTTTCTTTGTGCAGGCGTCCTGACAGAATTGTGTATTGGCTTTGTGCTCACAAGTCCCATGGAGGGCAGAGACCTGAAGAGAAAACAGATTATGGTCCAAGAGCCATTCCATGGGGTTGAATGGGAACCTCCAACTGTTGAGGAAAAAAAAGTCTCCCTACAGACCTGGCTCTGGCAAGGTTGGGTCTCAAAGTTGGTTGAGGAGTATTCACGAGGCAGATTTGCATGTTTTAACACAGTTAACTAAAGAGCATAAGAGCAAAGGGAGAGATGAGTGGGAGAACGTGGCTTGTTAAGAACTCTGCAGAAAGCCCTCTTGTATGTGGCTGTGGAAGGAGGGACATAATGCATAGCTGTCTGTTGAATACTAGCATTTACCAGTGCTTGCTGGGATTTAGCTTGAAGACAGCATCTTCCTCAAATAGGCAAAACTCAGTTCCAGAAACGGCCGAGTCTTCTTGGCTAACTCAGAAATTGCTTCTGCAGTAGGTAGTAGTGGATATGGTTGTCATTGGCAGTCAGGCAGATGAACAGGGCTGCCTGTCCAGGCAGGGGCTGTGGCACATACATGTCAATAGGAGGTGGTTATATTCAGGTAGTGGGGAAACTAAGTCAACACTGCCTGAAGCATGATTATAAAGCTGGGTAGACAGTTTCAGGGACAGGTGTTTCTCAGAGATGTTCCATGCTTTCATGTTGAGTGTTAGCTCTTTTCTCTGCCTGCCTGCCACTCTTCCCTCCCTGCTCCTCCCTCCTTCCCCCCCTCCCTCCCTCCCTCCCTCCCTCCCTCTCTCCCTCCCTCCCTCCCTCCCTCCCTCTCTCCCTCCCTCCCTCCCTCCCTTCCTCTCTCCCTCCCTCCCTCCCTTCCTCTCTCCCTCCCTCCTTCCCCTTGCTCTTCTAAAAACCTGAATGCCTTGACAGTTTCTGGTAGGAGAAGGAAGAAGAGAAGGTAGTGTGTCTAAACAGGAAGGTGGGAAGGAAATTACTGTTCAGAGTCAAGGGTCATGGGAATTGGTCAAACAGTTATTTTAAGAGAATTTCACTATTTATAATTTTAATTAGGGAACCATTGATTTTTGGATAATTATAATGAAACAGATTGATACTGTTCCTGTTCCGTATAGCTTAGTGCAAGGTAATTACAGATAATGAGAAGGACGTACGGTGATGCAGCCACTCTCTCCATGTTACATTCAGCAGGGAAGATGGCTGTGGCCACTGTGCTTTCACATTAGTTACTTGTGCAGCGCAGCAGGGCCGGGGAGCTGTTTCTTTTAACAGTGTATACTATTTAGTACTCTACTTTGCTGGGTGTAGTACGCACGCCTTTAATGCCAGTACTCAGGAGGCAGAGGCAGGCAAATCTCCGAGGCTGAGGCCAGACAAATTCTACTCTACACAGAGACCCTGTTCTCAACAAAACAAAGCAACAGAATAACAACAACAAACAGTGGTTGTCTCTTACTCCTTACTTTCCAGACCCCTGTTTATCATTTGAAACTTTTTACAGATTTTGTGGTTTTTTTTTTTTTTTTTTTTTATAAATTGTTCTATGCTAAACTTCTTTTTTCCATCCCTTGAGATTCTTTCTCCCCTGGCTGCCACTTGGGTTAGCCTTATACCAGGGCCATTGTATCAAGCATTAGATAAGTTGCTAGTGATTTTTT